>NW_028227265.1:63272692-63550192 GCF_978045245.1 Mus caroli | reverse complement strand
ACCATGGTATCCTGAGGGTAAATTAATAACTAGAATAAAGCAACCAATCAGGCTAGATTTACTAGGTTGTCACGCAGTAATGTAGATGCTGAGCTGCAAGATCAGCGTTCAAGCTGTGGGGCTCAGAACCCAAGGGAGAAGAGTTTACCTAGGACCCACTTGGATTTTTTTCAGCAAAGTAAGAGAAGCGAGTTTGAGAGAGCGCTAAGTGAGAGATCGCACAAGTATAGAGGTCCTAAAACAAGACTGTGAATACAGGAAGCTTACCAGTTCTCCAGTGTTTAAATGGAACATTTTATCAATCCAGTGGCTGGAGAGTCCATATGAACTCATGCAACCTAGAAGTTTGTAAATCCAAGTCTTGGAACCAATGGTGCTTTGTAGAGGCATGGTATGGTGAGGTGGGAGGGGTGTCTCTGCAGGTTATGCTGAGCCATCCCTTCCCCCTAAGGATATAATGGATATAGTATGGAATAGAGTTTATTTAGGGCATGGGAAGTGGAATTGGGAAGGACCTAGAGACAGAGAAAGGCTAGCCAGGAACATGTGGAGGGGGCAGGGAAAAGGGAGAAAGGAGTCATGGAGAGAAGGTTCAGAGACAAAGAGGGTAAGAGAGTGAACAGCCCATTTTATAATAAGCCAGGCATCCCTGGCTGTTGCCAGGTAACTGTGGGGCAGAGCCTAGGAAGAATGCTAACAATTGTCATCTGACAACTTGGACTTCAGAGGCAGAGTGGGTGTAGTCCTACCCATGGATTTTACCAGTTCCTTTGGGTGGAACAGCAAAACATATGGATTTTCCTAAGCACATGAATTTCTTCGAGGAGACTGAGCTATCTGCATGAATGAGACAAATGAATGACCAGAGAACAAGAACCAGTAAAACTGTAGACCATGAGTCTAGGATGGGTTTCCCTGATTAGAGAAAGCTGCATGGGTGTCATTAGGGGTAAACTGTTTCCTAAACCACTCTTCTGCTTTTGCTGGAAGCTACTGGTTCCTATGAGTGGGAGCCCATGTGCATTTTCTTTTTGCTTATGTTCCCTTGTATATTTCACTTTAATAAATCAGATTTGGAATATGATTACATTCTCAACCCAGAGGACCCTTAGATCTCAAATAGTGACCATTGGCAAGGGAACCCCCCAACACATTGTCATGAAAAGAATTACAGAGGCAGTTCTTCTCTGTTTAATTGCAGTAGAATAACTCAGATGGAGTTACTAAGAAGAATGGTACATAAATGAGGCCATCCATGTATGATGTGATCAGCTTTAGGAAACATGTTTAAGGAATATACATACAAGACATTGAAAGGGAAGAAGCAAATTATAAAGAAGGGGACATGAAATATCCAAGGAGATGTTATGAAAACATTTTGATTAATGGATAGTTTCTCTTTAGTCTGGTTGTACAGGTGTCATTTGCCTTGGAAAACAGGAAATGGAATCAGAGTCCATCAAGGACTTCAAGCCTTTATTCTAGCTCACTTAATATGGGTGAATGTGAACATTATCTTTGCTAGTTTAGAATTGTACATGATAAACATGATATTCCTGATGTGAAGATGAAAGTTCTAAGTATGTTGCATAATAAATGCTAAGTGGCTAGTGAAGACAAAAATTATGCTTTTAGTTTTAACCTCAGAATTTTGAGATTTCTAGTCATCTCAACAATTTTTATTAGTTTATGTTTTTGTTTGTGTTAACAATATTAGAGTTGGGATATAACATTTTTAAAATTTTTATATTATTTATTATTATTCAATCTCATTCGTTGTGTATTCCAACCTGTCCTTGACCACTATTTGTCTTAATTCACCCTTGTAAGTGCTAGGGTTATAGAGATATGCCACCACAACAGTTTTGTGCAGTTTTTCTTTTCTTTTTTTTTCAATTTTTTTGAAGATGATTTCTTCATTTATATTTCAAATGCTACCCCCATTCCCAGTTTCCCCTCTGAAAATATCCTATAACCTCCCCCCTCCCCCTGCTCCACAACTCAGCCACTCCCAATTCCTAGTCCTGGCATTTCCCTAAACTGGGGCCTAGAACATTCACAAGAGCCAAGGGCCTCTCCTCTCACCTATAGCCAACTAGGCCACCCTCTGTTACATATGAAGATAGTGACACAAGCTCTGGGGGTACTGGTGAGTTTATATTGTTGTATCACCTATAGGACTGCAGCCCCTTCACCTCCTTGGCTAATTTCTCTAGATCCTTCATTAGGGAACCTGTGTTCCATCCATTACATGACTGTGAGCATCCACTTCTGTATTTTCCAGGTACTGGCATAGCCTCACAAGAGACAGCTATATCAGGGTCCTGTCAGAAAATTTTGTTGGCATGAACAATAGTGCCTGGATTTGGTGGTTGTTTATGGGATGGATCCCCAGTGGGGCAGTCTCTGGATGGTCCTTCCTTCAGTCTCAGCTCTGAATTTTGTCTCTGTAACTCCCTCCATGGGTATTTTGCTCCCCCTTTTAAGAAGGAACGAAGTATCCACACTTTGATCTTCCTTCTTCTTGAGTTTCATGAGTTTTGCAAATTGTATCTTGGGTATTCTAAGTTTCTAGGTTAATATCCACTTAACAGTGAGTGCATATCATGTGTGTTCTTTTGTTATTGGGTTACCTCACTCAGGATGATATCCTCCAGATCCATCCATTTGCCTAAGAATTTCATAAATTCGTTGTTTTTAATTGCTAAGTAGTACTCCATTGTGTAAATGTATCACATTTTCTGTATCCATTTCTCTGTTGAGGGACATCTGGGCTCTTTCCAGCTTCTGGCTATTATAAATAAGGCTGTTATGAACATAGTGGAGCATGTATCCTTATTACAAGTTGGAACATCTTCTGGGTATATGCCCAGGAGAGATATTGCTGGATCTTCTGGTAGTACTATGCCCAGTTTTCTGAGGATCAGCCAAAATGTTTTCCAGAGTTGTTGTACCAGCTTGCAATCCCACAAGCAATGGAGAGGGATTTTCCTTAATATTTCTTATTTTACATCTTTGCCAGCATCTTCTGTCACCTGAATTTTTGATATTAGCCATTCTGACAGGTGTACAGTGGAATCTCAGGGTTGTTTTGATTTACATTTCCCTGATGATTAATGATGTTGAACATTTTTACAGGTGCTTCTCAGCCACTCAGTATTCCTCAGTTGAGAATTCTTTGGTTTGCTCTGTACCCCACTTTTTTATTTAAAGTTATTTGGCTTTCTGGAGTTCTTTATATATATATTGGATATGAGTCCCCTATCAGATTTAGGATTGTAAATATTTTTTCCCGATCTGTTGGTGGCCTCTTTGTCTTATTGACAGTGTCTTTTGCCTTATAAAAGCTTTGTAATTTTATGAGGTCCCATTTGTTGATTCTTTATCTTACAGCACAAGCCATTGCAGTTCTGTTCAGAAATTTTTCTCCTGTGCTCATATCTTCAAGACTTTTCTCATCTTTCTCCTCTATAAGTTTCAGTGTCTCTGCTTTTATGTGGAGTTCCTTAATCCACTTAGACTTGACTTAAGTACAAGGAGATAAGAATGGAACAATTTGCATTCTTCTACATGATAACCGCCAGTTGTGAAAGCACCATTTGTTGAAAATGCTGTCTTTTTTCCACTGGATGGTTTTAGCTCCTTTGTCAAAGATCAAGTGAGCATAGGTCTGTGGGTTCATTTCTGGGTCTTCAATTCTATTCCACTGATCTACCTGTATGTCACTGTACCAGTACCATGCAGTTTTTATCACAATTGATCTGTAGTACAGCTTGAGGTCAGGGATGGTGATTCCACCAGAGGTTTTTTTTATTGTTGAGAAACAATAAAAGAGGTTCTTTTATGGTGGAGAAATAGGAACACTCCTCCATTGTTGGTGGGATTGCAAGCTGGTACAACCACTCTGGAAATCAATTTGGTGGTTCCTCAGAAAATTGGGCATAGTACTACCAGAAGATCCAGCAATACCTCTCCTGGGCATATACCCAGAAGATGTCCCAACTTGTAATAAGGACACATGCTCCACTATGTTCATAGTAGCCTTATTTATAATAACCAGAAGCTGGAAAAAAAAAACCAGATGTCCCTCAACAGAGAAATGGATACAGAAAATGTGATACATTTACACAATGGAGTACTATTCAGCTATTAAAACAATGAATTTATGAAATTCTTAGGCAAATGAATGGATCTGCAGGATATCATCCTGAGTGATGTAACCCAATCACTAAAGAACACACATGATATGCACTCACTGTTAAGTGGATATTAACCTAGAAACTTAGAATACCCAAGATACAATTTGCAAAACTCATGAAACTCAAGAAGAAGGAAGACAAAAGTGTGGATATTTCGTTTCTTCTTAAAAGGGGGAGAAAAATACACATGGAAGGAATTACAGAGACAAAATTTGGAGCTTAGACTGAAGGAAGGAGCATCCAGAGACTGCCCCACTTGGGGATCCATCCCGTAAACCACCACCAACCCCAGACACTATTGCATATGCCAACAAAGTTTTTCTGACAGGACCCTGATATAGCTGTTTCCTGTGAGGCTATGCCAGTGCCTGGCAAATACAAAATTGGGTGGAACACAGGGTCCCCAATGAAGGAGCTATAAAAAGTACCCAAGAAGCTGAAGTGGTCAGCAACCATATAGGTGGAACAACAATATGAACTAACCAGTACTCCCAGAGCTCATATATCTAGCTGCATATGTAGCAGAGGATGCCCTAGTCTGCCATCAATGGGAGGAGAGGCCCTTGGTCTTGCGAAGATTATATGCCCCAGTATAGGGGAATGCCAGGGCCAGGAAGTGGGAGGTCATGGTTAGGGGAGAGGGTATAGGGGGTTTTCGGAGAGGAAACTAGGAAAGGGAATAGAACTTGAAATGTAAATGAAGAAAATATCTAATAAAATGTAAAAAAATATTTCTTATTTTAGTATTGGCAGTGGACTTTGTATATATTGAAATTGATCCAAGACATATAATGAATTTACATAGGTTCAAAACAATTTATAAGATTCTTAGAAAATCTCAAGAGTGAAGATGACAACCTTCTCTTTTATACCACACACTTATTTTGAAGATTTTAAGACATTACTAGTTCTCCTTGCTGCTTTTAATACACATGTGACTCACAAGTTCCTAAAGATGGAAACTCAGCCAAATCCCATCGTTCTTCCACTTTTTCAATGATAGGGGATCATTATATTCGACTAACAACTTTATTAACTTCACAAGAATATCCCCTCAAAAGCAACTGTCACAGAGAAAGAAAACCTTACTTTCAATTCAAGTTCATGAAATTGTTCTTTGGAATAAAGTCTTTGGGTTTTGGTTTGTGCATAAAGCAGCTCATAAAATTGAATGCATTTATGAAACGAATTCAAAAGTGACTACCTTAACAAAATTGTACTTCAGTGAGTTTTTTGTAATTTCTTAGTATATTCCAGAGACAGTATTGACTTGACAGGTTTCATCTAAAATTTTCAATTGGTTTCTACCTGGAAATATCTCCTATAAGTTTAGCATGAAGATGTTATATAGCTATAAAATAGTGTTTTTTTAAATAATATTTCTCTTGTATGAATACCCCAGCTCATTTCACAATAAAAGAAGATGAATAATGTAATGAAAACAATTTCTTCAGTGAATACCATTGAAGACATACTCTGCACAGCGTGTTAGTGTGAATCACAGCATTTTAAATGGGTGTTATCTTTTGATCAAACTCCTGCTTAATTTGTCTTTTGGAAATGTTTATCCCCCCATATTTTGCCAGATTTGCCTTTAAGATTTCAAATTATTTCCTAGCAAGGTCAAGATGAACATGTTCCCCATATGTAAAATGTACTGGGAAAGTCTTTAGCTGAACCCAAGTCAAGCATTTGCATTCCTGAGCAGGTGTTCAGTGTTCTGACTTACTAAGAGATCTATCTTGGTTTGCTGATACAAGGGACCCACAAATCAGCAATATCATGAGATAGCATACCTTTAGAGGATAACTAGGATGTGCTGATGAAGTAAAGGAGGATAGAATATTGAGGAACAACTTGAACTAACTGGAGGATTCTCACAGATCCTCCATTTCAGTTCCTCTTGAGACCAAAGCTAAGAGAATGGATATAAATTGAGTTGGATCAGTAAAGGTGATGAGGACTGTTAATAAAACCTGAACTATGTCCTGGCACTTTTTCTTTATGTAGGTCCACTCCTTGGGAGTGCTGATCTAATCTTATGACTTTATAGGTCAATAATTTTCAAACCAGCTAAGCCAAAATCTCATCCATAAAATTTGGGTTAAAATATCCTACTCAAAAAAAAAGTCACATAATGTATACTAGGAAGACATCTTCAGTCCATTTGCTATAATAACATTTGGATATAAGGAGGTTTTGCAGTGACTTTCTAGGCAAGCAGTTGGGAGAAACCATTGATGAAATCACAACAGAAATATAGGGAAATGAGAAATCAAGAGATGGTCCCTTGCATGTGTGTGGGGCCCCTAATATAAAAAAAATGTAGTTTTGTCATTCTGGAGGCCAGAGATCAAGGCTTTTATGTTTTACTGGCCTCTTATTGGCTCACAGTCTTTCAGAGACAGAAATATTTCTATGCATGCTGACACTGCTCATAAGAATTTACTTGCATAAGCAGCTAAGTGATCTAAAAAGCCACAACATCAGGTTCCCAAAGAAAACCACAGTTGTAAAGCTTTAGCAGAAGAAGTACCCAGAAACTTGGAGAAATAGATACTGACACACATTTAAATGGATGCAAAAGGAGCTCATTACAGTGCTGACAGTTATCTGCTATGGTGGTCCATCTTCTGTGTGCACGTGATCCATATTTACCCTTCCATCCTGTTTTGTACTCTTGTAAATTATGGCTTCCTACAATTTCTAGAGAAAAACCTAAAGGACAACATGGTAGAGTGAGTTTTTGCTATTGTAAGTGTCACAACAAAACTAATTAATCTTGGAACACTGCTTCCAAAGTTTCTTTCTTGGTGAAGTATTTCTTTCTTCCCATGTGACTCTGATCATGACAGTGACTAAAATCACTTGGTGGATGTTGAATTTGGTCTCAGAAAATATTTGTTTGCAGCCAGCACCCCTCCTCATCATGGGTGAGTTTCATTCTTCAGTGAAGCACTGAACTTCATACCAGGCAATGGAATACAATTTGAGGAAAAGATCCAGTCATGTGGTCCAGTGGTGTATCAATAAATTTTTCATTCTTCCTAGACTTCAGGACCATATCAAGACTTCTTCATGAGTAATTTCCTATACAGACTGAAGAGTGATTGATTTATAATATCCATACTTGCAGTTGTGAATAAGTAGGTTTATTGCATGTTTAGAAAGAAAAAGTTAAAGAAATAAACAGCAAGTATTAGTTAGCAAGAAACAGCTGAGAGACAGAAATACATCAGTTTGGGTACTCACATCTCTGAGAGACGAGAGTGGTCTGATTGAGAGAACAAACAGAATTAATAATATAAAATTAGGCTTATGAATATCAAAAATAAATGATTGTGAAGTGACCAATCATGTTAGAGTTCATGATTCAGGCAGACTTCAGTGCAGGGTCTTTTGAAGCCTTGCTGTGCGTGAGCTGCCTTTCCATTTCCACTGCAGGCATTTGTATGCCTTTACTGAAAATGGTTTATCCTTTTATTACATGAAGACAGAATGATTTAGAACCATTAGTTGTTTGCTGTATTTTTTCTGTCCTCTTAAAACAGGGCCAAGGGGGCCATATGAGAAGCCTTGCAATTATGTTGGGATAATCATACTTAGATCTGAAATGGAAAGTTCTATATTGCTTCCAGAGGCAGCTTCTCAGTAAGTTTAAATGTACATGACAATTAATCAGTATGCTGTGCATTACAAATAGTAAAAAGAATTCTGATGTAGTCTGTGACCTCTATCAATAACATCAAAATTTTCCCTTCAGCTCTCCATTTCTATATTGAGTTTATTTGTTTTTCCATTTTCTAAATAGAACACTTTATTGGATAGGATAGATTTAACCAATAACAGAGATTCCATGTGTAGACTGATAAAACACCAGTAACAAAATTGTACATTTCTTTGAAGGTTGGCATCAAACCCATGTTTCATTTTTACTTTATAGCACTTCTAGGAACATGAAATTTGCCATTTACTGTTGGTCTGACATCTGTGCAGCTTTATTACAGGTGAAAGAATTGAAGAGCCTCTACTCATCCAAGCTCAAAAACAGCAGTTGTATGAGTCACCTGATAAAGGAATCTATGAATTATTTTGCTTGGCCTTATCATGCCTTAAACATTGAAAATCATTTACCAAGCATCCTGAGTCTTCTCTAACAGTAGGATGAAGTTTGTCCTTCACTTAGAAAAGAATGCTCTAGCATGCACAACAACATAGAGTTCGTAAAAACATGCATTTGGACTACCTTGAACATTTGTAGGCATTTTTCTTCTTGCACTATGAAATGCCAACATATAATAAGCATTCAGAGTATTAACTACTTCTGCTCACTAGATCTGGTAACACAAGATGATGCTATGAATGCAATGGACCCCTATATTTAATAATTGTCAGGCTATTGAGGTCATCTCCAATCTGTATTTTGACACGTTCATAAGCCAAAGCCATGAGTGTATATTGCTGTCCATGTCAAATGAATGCAAGCTGCTTCTGACTCTCATTTATGATGAATATTGCAAATAACACATGACAAATCTCTGACCTCATGCCACATGCCAGATCAGGTGTTCATCTGCTCTAAACACATAGGACGTGCAGCAAAGCACTCTGCTATCATTTATGTGATGTACTAGAATTCTGTAGAAAGCAAACACAAGAGGTTAAATAATGTGACAGAACCATTGACTTAGTAAGCTTTTTTTTTATTATTGTTTTTATGACTATATATAATAGCATGAAAAGTCCAAAAGACAACTTTGTGGAACCATGTATCCACTTCCACCTTTATATTGGTTTCAAGAATTAGGGTTATGTCATCAGGCTTACTCAGCAATCACCTTTACCTGTGGCCTATCCTGAAAGCTTGAGATTATCATAGCACTCAAAGAAACATAAGTTAGGCAGATTATTGGTGCTGTTTAGAGCCACCACCATTTTATATAGCTCTCAAAATAAAAACAAACCCTTAAGTCGGGTGAAGCATTGTACTTCTTTAATCCCAGCACTTGGGAAACAGGTGTATCTCTGTGAGTTCAAGGCCAGCATTGTCTATGTAGTTTGTTCCAGGACATCCAAATACATATTCAGACCCTGTCTGAAATAAATTGATAGATGGATGGATGGATAGATAGATAGATAGATAGACTTACACTGGCCAAGAAGTCATGATTAGTCCCATCCCTTTGTCCTAATAATCTTCTGTTATTATTTTTTACGAAGTGCTAGCCTGGGCTAGGCTATCAAACTTACAACCACCCTACTTTTACCTCCTAAGTGCTGCCATCATGAGCATACACCACAAAACCAAATAGCGAATTTTCTTTAAAATTCTATTATGATCCATATCATTGCATTATTGGTCCTTAAGGCAATAATTTCTTTCTTCATTCACTGCTGCTTCTTCAGTGTGTAGAAAAATTATGATAACACAGACTCAATAAATATTTGTTAAATGAAAATATAGAGACTGTTGACTTATAATACACATATTTTTTTTTATTTTGGAATTTATAGACTTATAGGGAAAGTACCCTGTCTACACTATTATGACCTGTCATCACTATGGTCAAATATACCATTAATGCTGGCATCTAAACTATACCAAATGTCAATCACATTGAGGAAAGGGGGCAGTGGCTGTATACCTGTCAAGCACACAATGACCTGGGTAAGAGCATTTTGCTACTTAGCCAAAGGCAAAAGGAAATAGTCAAGATAACCAGCCAATCGTAGAAACTGATTGATGGGGCACTTATTTCTAGTAAGGATCTGGGAGGGAGGTTATAGACCACTACAATTTACTTGTGTGTCATATCACCTCAACAGTGCTTTGTCAAGCTATACCTTCCAAGAAACTATGTATATACATCTATATAGATAAAGCTATATCTATGAGAAGAAGATACACTGATGAAATTCAGCCTTGGTTGCTGCTTTTGATTCTGAAGCTATAACTGATGCTATCTTATTTGCCTATATGCATCCTATACTTTTAGCTATTTCTGGGACCTCTACTGCTTGAGTTGGCTTCCCTGTGGATCTGTCTAGCACCTGTCAGCAGGTTATAATTACTATATTTGATCATGTATGGCACTGCAGTACAAGGGAAAGTGTCCCTAGTATATCCTGGAGGGAGCAATATATTTCTCCCTGCTGCTGTTATATAACAGAACTTCCTCACGCTGTCAGCCAACATTATATCCTGAGGACCCAGAGGTCTTCTAATCTACTAATGCAGACAGGTCTTCCCTAACATTTTCACACTCAGGAACTCAGAATCTGTAAGAGAAATGCACAAAGCTGGAACTTATCTACCATAATCTTCCAGATGCTGCCTGCTTGACAGTGCAATTATAATGCCTTCTAAAGTGCAACAGCCGAGTTAGCAGCCTAGGAGGCAACCCAGGAAAGGTAGAATAAATCTTGCCAACACACATTGCTGCAGTAAATACTAAAGACATGTTCCCACGCTTGTGCCATCAAGTCAAGTCTCAAACTCAGCCATGCACTGGCGGGCAATGGCTGACCTGTTTTTATCTCATGGAAACTGACTCAGAACTCGACAATCTCTCCACCCAACTCACTAGGTTCCCACTGGCGAGTCGTTACCACACCAACCCCTTGTTTCAAATCCCCCAGGGTCTGATTGGTGCACATATGGCAAACCCAGGCTTTGCCACCCGGACCTTTTTCTCTTGAACACAGACAAGCTGCTGTGTGAAGAAAAATTCAACATAAACTTAGTTCAGGAACAATGGTAACTCAATCTCTGGGCACAACAACTAAAACCTAATCTTGGAAGTCTTATTAAAATCTGATTCTTCCAGTGGTGAATCCTTGCAGCTCCACCATGATGCTGGGAAACTCTAGCAGCTACATCTTATCCATATGCTGTCCTGCATTCCAAAAAGAACCTAACTCCTGCTTCCTCTCTTCCACCATCCAACCCGGAAGTCCCACCTACTCACCCAGTGATTGGCTCCTTTTAGGAGCATTGGTTCACAAGAGAAGCCACCTGAGCACATGACTCATTCCAGGCAGACTCTCCTGGCACAGCAGAATTAACATAAAATACAAGCAGAACACAGCCATCTACAACATGACTCTTAGTCATCCTTAGTTGTGTCCAAAATTTAATAGGTAATGATCGGTATTATCCCAGTCCTCATCATTTCCAGTGATCTGGAATAATATGTGTTTATAGCCATCACCTAGGATTCTGTAAGTCAGTAAATTCTGGTCCAAAAAAATGGATTCTCCCGTCATGAGACACAGGAGAGAGTTCTAATGTTGAAAGCTGTGACTGTAGTCTGATCACTTTGAGGTCTTAATAACAGAACATCAGTAAGTGGAGGTATCTGTTACCATTCAGGTTAGCCTGTGTTAGCCTGCTGAGTTATTTCAGGGGCTTTGTGCTGTATTCTGGTAAATGAGTGGTGTATTAGTTAGGGTTTTACTGCTGTGAACAGACACTATGACCAAGGCAAGTCTTATAAAAAAAAACATTTAATTGGGGCTGGCTTACAGGTTCAGAGGTTCAGTCCATTATCATCAAGGTGGGAGCATGGCAGTATCCAGGCAGGCATAGCACAGGAGGAGCTAAGAGTTCTATGTCTTCATCCAAAGGCTGCTAGTGGAAGACTGACTTCCAGGCAACTAGGGTGAGGATTTTATACCCACACCCACAGTGACACACCCATTCCAACCAAGTCACACCTATTCCAACAAGGCCACACCTTCAGATGGTGCCACTCCCTGGTCCAAGGATATACAAACCATCACATTCCACTCCCTGATCCCCATAGACTTGTTCAAAAACATGAGTCTATGGGGATCACACTTAAACATAGCATAATGCAAAATGCATTTAGTCCAACTTTCAAAGTCCTCATAGTCTATAGCAGTCACAACAATGTTAAAAGTCCAAAGTTCAAGGTCTCTTCTGAGATTCATTCAACTTAATTAACTGTAATTTCCAAAGCAAGGCAGGAAACCAGCTGGGCAAACTCCAAACTCTGCATCTCCATGGCTGATGTCAAATCGGTCTTCAGATCTCCACTCCTTTTTCATCTTTGTTGACAACAAACTGCTTTCTCCTGGGCTGGTTCCACTCCCTGTTAGCAGCTTTCCTCAGCATGTATCCCATGGCTCTGGCATCTTTAACATCTTTGAATCTCCAAGACAATTTCAATGTTACAGCTTCTTGTTTCAGTGTCTGGGATTCCACTTGATCCTTTGGACTCCTCCTAAGGGCTGGCATCATTTCTCCAGCTCTGCCCTCTGTAGCACTCTAAGCTCAGGTTGATCCACTCCACTACAGCTGCAGTTCTTGGTGATCACTCCATGGTACTGACATCTCCAATACACTGGGGTGTTCCACTCCAACTAGGCTTCACCAATAGCCTCTCATAGGCTCTCTTCAGGATGCCAAGCCTCAAATCCTTTGCATGACCACTTCAGTCCTGGGCCATCAACTACAGCTGAGGCTTCACCTTCTCCAATGGCCTTCCCTGGCCTCTCACAGTGCTAAGCCTCAGCTTCTCTCCATTATCCCTTCATTCCTTCACAAGCAGTACCACCTGAGTGACTCTTACACATTACCAAGTCCAGCCGCAGAATGAGGTACAACCTTGGCTATCTCTGGAACACAGCTTCTTTGTGCTCGCAGCAAACAATTTCCAAAAGATTTCACCTCAGTGATGCTGGTCTCTTCTTAATCACTGCTAATTCCTTAGCTCCAGCTAACCAGCATCAATTTTCCCAGTAGTTCCTTCCATTCTTAACTCTAGAGCCAGAGCCACGTGGCTGAAGCTGCAGAGTTCTGCTGCTTACAGGAACTAGAACATGATCCCCTTGTACTATTACATTATCACTAGCTTTATGTTTTCTAAATCCTTTACTGCCTAAGCTTGGCTATCCTGATTCTTGCTCTGTAGATTGACCTTGAATGCAGAGATCACCATGCCTGTCTCCTGAGATTAAAGGTGTGTACCACCATGCCTGGGTTTAATTTAGCTGGGTAGGATCTTGCCCCAAGGTCCTGGTACCACTCCTGGTACCAACTTCTGTATTAGTTAGGGTTTTACTGCTGTGAACAGACACTATGACCAAGGCAAGTCTTATAAAAAAAAAAAAAACAACATTTAATTGGGGCTGGCTTACAGGTTCAGAGGTTCAGTCCATTATCATCAAGGTGGGAGCATGGCAGTATCCAGGCAGGCATAGCACAGGAGGAGCTGAGAGTTCTATGTCTTCATCCAAAGGCTGCTAGTGGAAGACTGACTTCCAGGCAACTAGGGTGAGGATTTTATACCCACACCCACAGTGACACACCCATTCCAACCAAGTCACACCTATTCCAACAAGGCCACACCTTCAGATGGTGCCACTCCCTGGTCCAAGGATATACAAACCATCACAAGTGGTGTTGCAGGGTATGACATATATTCTCTCCTTCAGTAGCATGGTTCTTGAGCTTTGTAATTATCCTTTTTAAACACTACAAACATATTCATCTTTCCAATCTCTCTAATAACTACAAGACTTGGAAAAACTTTAATGTATTTTATGAGAGCAACTTTAGATGCCTAGTATGGAGGGGGAGACTTTATTTCTAAAGCAAGAAGATTTATTTCATGCATTTCAAGGCCTTTTTCTAACCCCTGCTTTAGCTGTTCTGATTAAATTCTTCAACAGAATGTCCACAAGGAAGTTAGCATCAGTAACACTTTATCTACCAGAACATCAGAGTAGATAGGTAGTCTTTTGCACTGTTTAATCCATTGTGTCCTGTTGCCACTCTGAATATTCCCTAAGGAGATGACGACTCCCAGGAAACTCTAGGGCCAAAAGAAAGGTACTTGAAAATAATAGTGCTCCCCATCAACTGGATCTGGGACTGTCCCTAAAGCTACTGCCTCTATGTGGATTCCATTCCCCTAACTGGGCTTCCTTGTCTGGTCTCAGTGGGAGAGGATGCTCTTAGCCCTGCAGAGACTTGATGTACCAGGGTGAAGGTTTGGGGAGGGTGAGGGTCTCCACCCTCTCAGAGGAGAAGGAACTGTGTGAGGAAAAAATGGAAAGAGGAGGAGAAGGCAGCAATAGGGATGTGAAAGAAAGAAAGAAAGAAAGAAAGAAAGAAAGAAAGAAAGAAAGAAAGAAAGAAAGAAAGAAAAGTAAGTAGAGCTCGCTTTCAAGAATTTCTATGCTTGCAAGACAGAGGTATAAAAATGAGACCACAGGTTAGCCCAGGAGTCAATCACAGTGGAACACAGAATTATCATTGGCATTTAGTCTTTGTGCTCTGAATCGTCTCTGCTGCAGAGCTCTGGCCTAACATTATGAGTGCAGGAAGCTCAGTTCTGTTGATGCAATGCCCAACCAAGCAGAGATCCCCATGGAACTCAGAAACTAGGCCATGCCAACCACTCTTTAGGACTATGCAAGGAAAGCAAAAATAAGGCAAACATAGTAGAAACGGAAACATGGTAGTGGCAATCTTGGCATTATAAAATAGACCAATCCAACTTAAACTCTTCAGCAGTATACTTTTTTCTTTTCATTTTGATTTAAGTTTTATTGCATTATGATGAGAAAAGATAAATAATTTCAATTTATCTGAATTTACTAACATTTAAAAACATATTTTGAGTAAATAGACTTACATCACATTTTTCTTTCCCTTTTGTACCCCAACTCTTCCCAGAGATCCACCTTCAATACCTGCCATACCTTTTGTTTTTATCATATTCTCTAAAATGTATAAAATATTATAACAATAAAAATGAGTATTATAAAGCTATTTGATATAAAACAACAATCAATTGACCAGTCTTATGTAGATGCTTGTCTGCAGCAATACTGAAAATTCATACCTCTTTCTCAATGTAAATTTTAAATAACTCCAAATATATTAATTGTATATTTTAAAATAATATATCACTATTAGTTTTTTAATGAAAATAAATAAATAAAATTTGTTTGTTTGTTTGTTTGCTTGTTTTGTTTTTAGTAGAGCTTAATATTTGGCTCTTACTGTGGTACAAATCCAAAATAAGAACAATTTTTGGACATTGGAGTTCATTGTAATAAGGCTGTACTTCAATGTCCCTCACATCACCAAAGGATTTTTATCTCCATAGTAGCTAAGCTAAGAGTTGACAGTTCTGCTGCACCAAGGAATGAATTGTAGGCACAATTTTTGGATACAGATTTCCTGCTATGGTCAAAGCTGTTTGACTTGAGTGATTGTCTTCATTCTCAGCCTACAGTGAACAGGTTACATTCGTTTAAGAAATGGTGTGAGTTTTGAGATGGTCTATCCATGAAGTCATTCATCAACTGTTTCAATGAAGAATGTTTCTGCTTGGAGGGTGGCACAGACATTAAGTGAGGGTAAGATTCTGGTGCCTTGACTGTGATGATTTTGAAAAGCATTCATCTCAGAGTAAGAGTAACTTATAAAGTCCTCTTCTTCAAAATTGATACAATAATTATAAATATCAAGCAAAGCATTCAGTTTCACTCTTTGCTGTTCTCTTATAAGTCACCCCCCCCCAATTAATTGTCTATGTTTCTTTTGGCTTTTAAATAATTTTGAAATAAGTAAGATGTTTTGAAAACCATAATATAGTGTAAAAAAAAAACTAGTGTATCAAATAAACAAATCTACTAATAGAGAAGCTGAGATAGTAGAAGCATGATTTCAAGACCATTGTGTAGCACACAGCAAGATACTGTCACATACAAACAAGCAGAAAGTATATATGGATTGTACAATATTGGACCTATTTCTCCAATTACCAAATAAGAGAGACCACTGGATGACAGCTAAGAAATTTCTAATTCCTCATATTTTTTAATTTCAATTGATTGGGATATGTTGATAATATTCATTTTCATATTAATAAATATTAAGGAAAAATAATTGTTATTTCCTGTTATTTTTGTTGTTAGGGGTGAAATTATGTTTCTGTGGTTTTGTTGAAAGATTACTTTCTTGCTTCTTCTAGGGTGTAGATTCACTCCTTGTTTTCCATCTGTTATCCTCTGTAAGGATGGATTTGTGGAAAGATATTATGTAAATTTGGTTTTGTAATGAAATATCTTGTTTTCTCCATCTATGGTAATTGAGAGTTTTGCTGGGTATAGCAGCCTGGCTGGCATTTGTGTTCTCCTAGGGTCTGTATGACATCATCCCAGGATCTTCTAGCTTTCATAGTGTCTGGTGAGAAGTTGCTGTAATTCTGATAGGTCTGCCTTTATATGTTACTTGACCTTTTTCCCTTACTGCTTTGAACATTCTTTCTTTGTTTAGTGCATCTGATGTTTTGATTACTATTTGTCGGGAGGAATTTCTTTTCTGGTCCAGTCTATTTGGAGTTCTGTAGGCTTCTTGTATGTACATGAGCACCTCTTTCTTTAGGTTAGGGAAGTTTTCTTCTATAATCTTGTTGAAAATATTTACTGGCCCTTTAAGTTGGGAATCTTCCCTCTCTTCTATACCTGTTATCCTTAGGTTTGGCCTTTTCATTGTGTCCTGGATTTCCTGGATGTTTGGGGTTAGGAGCTTTTTGCATTTTCTTTCACTGCTATATCAATGTTTCCTGTGGTATCTTCTGCACCAGAGATTCTCTCTTCTATCTCTTGTATTCTGTTGGTGATATTTCTAAGACTCCTGATATCTTTTCTAGGTCTTCTAACTCCTGGGTTGTCTCTCTTTGTGATTTCTTCATTGTTTCTATTTCCATTTTTAGATCCTGGATGGTTTTGTTCTTTTCCTTTGCCTGTTTGCTTGTGTTTTCCTGTAATTCTTTACGGAATTTTTCTGTTTCCTCTTTAAGGGTTTCTACCTGTTTAACTGTGTTCTCCTGTATTTCTTTAAGGGAGTTATTTATATCCTTCTTAAAGACCTCTATCATCATCATGAGAAGTGATTTTAGATCTTAATCTTGCTTTTCTGGTGTGTTGGGGTATCCAGGACTTGCTATGGTGGGAGAATTGGGTTCTGATGATGCCAAGTAACCTTGGTTTCTGTTGCTTATGTTCTTATGTTTGCCTCCCACCATCTGGTTATCTCTAGTACTACCTGCCCTGGCTATGTCTGACTGGAGCCTGTCCTTCCTGTGATCCTGGTTGTGTAAGAACTCCTCAGAGTCAAGCTGTCTCTGTGATCCTGTGATTCTGGGGTCCTATGAACCTGAGATCCTGGGTGTGTCTGAGCTCCTGGGAGTCAAGCTGCCTTTGGGACCCTGAGATCCTGGTATGACCAAGGTCTTGTAATCCTGTGATCCTGGGTGTGTTAGAGTGCCTGGGAATACAAATGCCTTTGGGTGTTGTGGGGTTGGCTGCAGAGTTTGCACCCAAGGTCTGCTCAGGACACTGGCCCAGATAGCAATATACTTTTGTCATTTCCTCATTTATACCATAGTTTACATTGGTGTACTTAAATATCAATTAGGGATACTACTGGTTTTGTTTCTTTTGCTTTTGTGCTATAGGTATAATCCAGGGCTTTGGACATGCTAGGCAAGCCTTCTAGCACTGATCTGTATCCCCCATCCCAACATTGTGCTTTTAAACTGCCCATATTTTCTAATGATGTTAGAACTTCTTGCCATTTTGCAGGTCATACAAAAATATTTCTCCAAGAGTCTGGGCCCTTTTAGATCATGGAACAAAAGATTTAATTTAGAAAATAGATGGGAAATATTCTGTACAGCTGATTTTCAATAGGAATTTCCTGGTTTTGATTCTAGAACATCACTTTCTGATGTGTCATCCATTAGCCACAGGTGGCTAGTTAAATTCAAATTAACTGCAATTATATAAAATTTAAAGCTTAGTTCAATTGAACTGAACTAATTGATTATGGATGAGGCCTAGGGTCTTAATGAAAGCTCTGACTGCTACAATAGTGGGCATGGCATTTATAATGTGGGAAGTTGTTTCCAGGCTTGATCTCAAAGTTAAAGCAGGCTTGTGTTTGGTTTCATTTCTAACCCTGAAAAGCAAGTGAATAACTTGTAAGATTTTGGTGCCAGGGATGGAAGTAATCTCTAATCACTGGCCTTCTGTCAGATTATGTACAGGAGAATGAATAAGGATTGCTTTCCTTTCCATCAAAAGGAATTTATTTTAAATGAAAATATATTCTAGGACTCATTTTTAATTTTTGCAAATAGTCATCTGATTCAGTGTAATGAATTTCTGAGGTTGCATGAAAAAGATATTCAATGTCAAATTATGTACAAATTTATGGCTTTCTGGGATTGTGGGAGATTGTGAATGAAGAAGGTATTTACAGGAGGAAGACTGGATGCTGTTTCTTGGTACCCTTGGTCCCTCTATCTCCCTCTGGATTTCATCAACTAAAAACACAATATTAAAAAAATGGATCTGAAGATATTCCTTTATTTTGAACATCTGCAAAGTCAGTAGACTGTTGTCTAACAGAGTACTTATGTGGTTGTATTCATGATGCTCTGTGCCCATGGTTTTATGTTAAGAAATAAGATTTAAATCTAATAACTAAGTTTTATGTAAAGCTTTAACCTGTAGAGACAGTGAAAGTGATGAGACAATTATGTTCAAATACGTAAAGTAAATCTGAGAACTATTAGACAGAAGAAGAAGAAGAAGAAGAAGAAGAAGAAGAAGAAGAAGAAGAAGAAGAAGAAGAAGAAGAAGAAGAAGAAGCATAATCATCCCTAAGCTGTTGTTTTCTTTCTTTCCTTTCTTTCTTTCTTTCTTTCTTTCTTTCTTTCTTTCTTTCTTTCTTTCTTTCTTTCTTTCTTTCTTTCTTTTTTTATTAGAAGCATTTGATTCGTCTTATATTTCTTTTTCTTTTTTTATTAGGTATTTTCTTCATTTACATTTCAAATGCTATCCTAAAAGTCCCCCATGCCCTCCCCCACCCACTCCCACTTCTTGGCCCTGGTGTTCCCCTGTACTGAGGCATATAAAGTTTGCAAGACCAATAGACTTCTCTTTCCACTGATGGCCGACTAGGCCATCTTCTGCTACATATGCAGCTAGAGACACGAGCTCCAGGGGTACTGGTTAGTTCATATTGTTGTTCCACCTATAGGGTTGCAGTTCCCTTTAGCTCCTTGGGTACTTTCTCTAGCTCCTCCATTGCGGGCCCTGTGTTCCATCCAATAGCTGACTGTGAGCATCCACTTCTGTGTTTGTTAGGCCCCAGCATAGCCTCACAAGAGACAGCTATATCAGGGTCCTTTCAGAAAAATCTTGCTAGTGTATGTAATGGTGTCAGTGTTTGGAGGCTGATTATGGGATGGATCCCCGGGTATGGCAGTAAGAAGGACACATGCTTCACTATGTTCATAGAAGCCTTATTTGTAATAGCCAGAAGCTGGAAAGAACCCAGATGCCCCTCAACACAGGAATGGATACAGAAAATGTGGTACATTTACACAATGGAGTACTACTCAGCTATTAAAAAGAATGAATTTATGAAATTCCTAGGCAAATCGATGGACCTGGGGGGCATCATCCTGAGTGAGGTAACCCAATCACAAAAGAACTCACATGATATGTACTCACTGATAAGTGGATATTAGCCCAGAAACTTAGGATACCCAAGATATAAGATACAATTTGCAAAACACATGAAACCCAAAAAGAACGAAGACCAAAGTGTGGACACTTTGCCCCTTCTTAGAATTGGGAATAAAACACCCATGGAAGGAGTTACAGAGACAAAGTTTGGAAGTGAGACGAAAGCTTTTGCTTTCTGAACGAAAGGAACAAAAATGATGTATTGCCATGCTTTGAATACAGTATTAGCCTCCCTTCCTGGTGCCCCTCTCTCTTCCTTATGTTTCTTAGATGCTTAAAAGGCATCTGTTTAGTTTTAGTATTTTAAGATTTGCTCTTCGGGTTCTTTCTTTCTTTCTTTCTTTCTTTCTTTCTTTCTTTCTTTCTTTCTTTCTTTCTTTCTTTCTTTCTTTTGCATGTTAGTTAAAACTGAGGGCTTCTATGTGGCTTCTCCTATGTACATGTACTTGATAACCTGCTATTCTCTACCATTTCCTGTTTCTGTCAGTTGTCTTCTCTATTTTTGAGTCCTTTCTACAGATCTATAGTGGGTGTTGGCAACTGTGTTGTTAATGTTATTATCATGTAGAGTTGATTTGGATTGATTAGGCCAAATAAATCCACTTTGAGATAAACTACCCAATTTGGCTATCTTTGTTGATCAGATTAACTGGATAATTGTCAAATCTCTATCTCACTAATTACTGCTGAGGCACATTATGTATTCCCTCATTCAATTCTCATTTCATTAAAATTTAACACCAAGGCTGAATGAATGAATGCTGACATATAAATAGACCAGTGGAAGATAAAATTCAATGGACAGGCGCATAATTTCCCTTCTCATCTTTCTACTGAAGTAAGAAAATTTATTATTAATATATATTTCCTTACATGAGGACAAAGATTAACTTGGAGCACTCTATGTTACCTCTATCCAAAACCCATGATGCCTATGGACCATCAACCAGCAAAATTGCCAGGCTTCTTAAGTTGGTTTAAATGAGAAAATACATGGAACAAGATGACCAAGTAGAAATTTTAAAATAAAATCATTGAATAATGGCAAATAGTTCTTTCAACTATTGTATTTGTGTGTTTTATAAATGATAACTAACTGTATAAAAACAGTTAATTTTGATAGCAAATTTTTTATATATCACATATACATTATGAAAGAGCATTTTTCTTATATGAGTTGAGTCTTTTTCTTCCCTATTTTTCTAAATAGACAATAACAATAGTAATAGCACTTATTGACTGAGTCCATCAAGTACCAAGTTTAACATTTTATCCAATATATCAAAAGTCTATTCATAGCATTGAAAAAGGAATCCCTAAAGTCCGATGTGATGATTGTGTTATTCTTTCTGTTGATGTGATAAAACACCATTGACCAAAAGCAACCTGAAGTTTATATCTCTGCTTACACATCTGCATCACAGTACATCATCAAAGGAAGTCAGGATAGGAACTCACTCAGAAACTTGGAGGCAGGGTGGATGCAGAGGCCATGGAGGACCATTGCTCATTAGTTTGTTCCTTGTGGCTTGCTCTTATAGCACTGAGGACCACCAGCCCAGGGGTTGTACCACCTACAGTTACCTGGGCTTTCTTATATCAATCATCAATCAAGAAAATGTACCACAGGCTTGCCCCAAAGCCAATTTAGTGGAACATTTTCTCAGTTGAGGTTCCCTCTTCCAAAATCACTGTAATTTCGGTCAAATTGCAATAACTATCAAGCATATTCATAGAGTTTGATGAGTTGCATGTACAGTACTTTAAGGATACTTGAAGAAAAAAAAAACTAACAAAACTGCCCCCTCCAACTCCCTTTTTCTCTCACCCAGCTTCTGCCTTCTATATTTATTCATTCTCCTATGAACTCAAGTGAAGAAACAGAATAACATGTAATTTGTAAATAAATCCTTTTTCCCAAGTAGAAAATAATGGCTAGAACATAGAAAAATACATCTAAATTTTTGATAATTGAACATTATATTATATATTCTTATATTGTTAACCTATTGCATCTTTAAAGAATGGACTTTAAAGATTTTTAACATTTATTTGTTTGTTTGTTTTGTGTGTGTATCTGTGTGTGCCTGCAATAGTTTGTATGTTCTATGTGTGTGCCTGTTGGCCATAAAAGACAAAGGGTGTCTGGATCCCTGGAACTGGAGTTGCAGGTGGTTATAGTTACATATAGCATGTTCTCTTAACCAATGAACCGTCTCACCAGCCTTAGACTTTTAAATTTTTGTAGTCAGTAATGTCACATTAACAGAGATACTTACTGTCAGGAGTCCTATTAGATCCTGTATATTTGCCATCACAAACCCTGACAGGTACATTTATTTTTCTCTTCAAATGTTTGCATGTATATATGCACATTCTCATCTGGGATGGTAACCATGTATATTTAAATGTAATGATGCTAAGGGCTGATTTTGGAACTCTTCTCTTGATCACTCATTAACATTTTTTTCCTGAGTTAGGGTATTTCAATAAATTCAGGGCTTCTGAGACTGCTTCAACTTGGGATCCATCCCATATTCAGTGACCAAACCCAGACACTATTGTGGATGCCAAGAAGTGCTTGCTGACTGGAGCCTGATATAGCTGTCTCCTGAGAGGCTCTGACAGTGCCTGACAAATACAGAGGTGGATGCTCTCAGCCAACCATTGGACTGAGCACAGGGTCCCCATTGGAGGAGCTAGAGAAAGGACCCAAGGAGCTGAAGGGATTTGCAGCCCCATAGGAGGAACAACAATATGAACCATCGAGTACCCCGAGAGCTCCCAGCAACTAAACCACCAACCAAAGAGTACACATGGAGTGTCCCATGGCTCCAGCCACATATGTAGCCGAGGATGGCCTTGTAGGGAGAAGAGACCCTTGGTCCCTTGAAGGCTTGATGCCCCAATGTAGGGGAATGTGAGGGTGGAGAGGTAGGAGTGAGTGGGCTGGTGAGCAGGTTGAGGGGATAGGGGGTTTTAAGAGGGGAAACGAGGAAAGGGGATAGCATTTGAAATGTAAATAAAGAAATTATCTAATTTTTAAAAATCCAGGGCTTGCTACATGGCTAGTCATACTAACCAGCTTGCTCCAAGAATTTCATCTCTACCTCTCGAAACAAAATTTATAGACAGACAGGCAGCCACACTCACTTGGCATTTACCTGGGTCCTCAAGCTGTGAGTTCCGACTCTGTGCTTGCACAGAAAGCATTTTTAACTACTGAGCCATTTCCTCGGCTCCAGACAGTAACCTTTTTAGATAGACTTATGATTTAGAAATTAGAAAACAAAACTGTGATTGAGTAGTTGACCCTAAAAAAAAAAACAAACCAAACTAGTCAGAGAACCTGGCTATTTAACTATGTGAGGACTCCAATAGTTACGTATCTGCAGCCTAAAATATCAATCTGTCCCACAGGCCTCTGTTGGGCTTTTCTCCAGTGAGACACCCAGAAGGGCAAATAACCATGGAAGTGGTTATGTAAATTGAAATAAGCCAGCCACAGAAAAGCAAATACCACATGATCCCACTTATGTGTGGACTCTTAAAATGCTGATCCTGTAGAACTTTCCAGAGGAATGGTGATTAACAGGAAGAATGAGGGAGGGGGTAAAAGGATTGGTGGTGAAGAGGTGACAGAAGCTGGATCAGTGGAAACAGAAATGCAGTTTAGGGAAAAAAGTATAGTGTGCACAGTAAGGTGACAATGGATAATGATTATAATGTACTTTCTAAAAGATATAGCAAAATAGGTTGGGATGTTTTTACCACAAAATAATTGAAAATATTTAGCATAATTAAAAGATTTTACAGTGTTCACATGCATCCTAACATCAGTTGGCATTCACTTAAATATATATAATTATTATTTTCACATGAAGGTACCCATGGCTCCAGCCCATTAAATATAATATTTCATGATGTCATATAAAATATGACATGAAAGAGGTTTTTTTTTTTAAGTGAATGGAGAAAAAAATGTGGTGGTGGTAAAAAGGATTTGGCAATCTTATTTTGGTAGACAAGAGAAGGTCATTTGAATTTTTTGAAAATAAAGATAGCATAATAAAAATGAAGTTTGAAAATGCCTGTAAGGGTTTGAGAGATAGCTCTTGCAAAGATCTGACTTTGGTTACCATAGTCATGTCACGACTCACAACCAACTTTAACTCCAGCTTTGCTAGTCCCTGCATTCACAAACACACACACACACAGAGTCATAAACACACTCACATTCTCACACACATACACACACTTCAACACTCACACTCATACACACACATTCATACTGACACGCTCATACACATTCACACCCAGTCACATTTCATATACATACACACACTTAAATACTCACACACTTATGCACATGCTCACAGTCACACGCAATCATATGCACACATTCACACACTCATACACACTCACACATAAACATACATATACTCATAAACTCACACACTCAGACTCATACATAAAGACATTCACACACACATGCTTACACTGTCACACACATTTTAAATAAAATATAAAAAACAGGATTCTAATCTAGTTATACTGAACTTTCAGATTTGTGTATCTCATAGCATGTGCTGCCTAAATACTGCTGTTTATAAATAGCTAACAAATAGTAATTAATGGTATCCACTTTGAATTATTTAGGAATAAATTATCCTTTGTAGGCAACTTAATTTTACATGCATCACAAATAGAAGGTTATTTATAAGTAGACAGGTCAATAGATAAAAAGAATAAAGATGTGATAACTGTAAAATTAAGAATAATATAAATTTTCATATCAAAACATTGCACAGTTTTTTCAACTTCAACATGTATTTGAAGTTTTCATAAAATGTTGGGTAAAATAAAAACTGGAGAGGCTTGGTGGTAAGAGCACTTGTTACTCTGGCAGAGGACCTGGGCTCAGTTCCCATCACCCATATGGTGGCTCACAACCATCTGCAACACCAGTTCCAGTGAATTTGATTCTTTTTTGTAGCTTCCATGGGCACAAGGCACACATGTGGTGCATAAACCATGTGCTGGTGAATCACCTGTACATGTAAAATTAGTATATATCTTGAATTTTTTTTTGATTTTTTTTTTCCGAGACAGGGTTTCTCTGTGTAGCCCTGGCTGTCCTGGAACTCACTTTGTAGACCAGGCTGGCCTCGAACTGAGAAATCCACCTGCCTCTGCCTCCCAAGTGCTGGGATTAAAGGCATGCACCACCACCACCCGGCTTAGTGTATATCTTATATACATTATATATATATATATATATATATATATATATATATATATATATATATATATATGTATATATATATGTGTGTGTGTGTGTGTGTGTGTCTGTATGTATGTATATATTTAATTTATATAATCATGTTTTATTTTATAAGTATATTTTAATATATGATATATAATTGGGAAAATTATATTCCTTCATAGAAATGAATAGAATAGAATAGAATGAAATGGAATGGAATGGAATGGAATGGAATGGAATGGAATGGAATGGAATGGAATGGAATGGAATGGAATGGAATGGAAATAGAGGAGCTTCTGTCATAGGATTTGTCTATTTAATGCTTTGAAGTCTCTGCACAGGGAAGAAGCAACCTTCTTTCTGATAGTCATATCCCTTCTGGAATGTTCTGCTCATTACATGAGTAATTATTCTGTTTCCAATGTTTTGCTTACAATGTGACATTGGAATTCCTCTATAATAAAGGTACCCCTTGTTTCCTCCACGCTCCCACTAAACGTCCCTGGCCAATTAGAAATATCAGAAATGATCCTGTGTAACATTTCAGACTGGGTCACAGAAAGCAGCACACTTTTTACAATCTTTCACCCGGCTCTATCTCTCTTATGGCATAGTCCTTGTGAACCCTGACAGAGATGGTGCTTCAGGATGCTGGCTGCCTTCAAGTGCCCTCCTGGAGTTATCACACTTTCCACAAAGAGGAGAGGAAAGCTGCTTGAGGATCTGCAGCTGTTCTGACCACCACAGTTTGAGTCTTCCCAGCCCAGTGGCAAGCACCCGAATGATCCAGTGTGTCTTGCCCCCAGCCCTTGAGACTCCTTAGCTTACACCAAGTGGAGACTTGACCTTGTTAATCGCTGTCCAGATTGCAGATTTATGAATAAAATGTCATCATAAACCACTAAGTCTAAAGATCATATGGCCCTTGGCCATCATAAACAAAGCAGTGTAGGGCCTGGGGAGCTGATTTAGCTGGGTGCTTGCTCACAAGCCCAAGGGGATTGAATCTAATTCCCTGGACCAGGATAAAAGGCTGAGCATGGAAATGTGTACCTGTGATCCCAGAACTGGGGAAATAGAGACAAGCACATTTCTGGAGCTCACTGGCCAGCAGCATAGTCAAATGGGTGTATTCTCGACCAAACAGGCGACCCTACCTCAAAAGATAATGAATGATAGCTAAGATTGATCTCTGGGTGTAGTCTCTCCTTCCTTGCCTTCCTCCCTTCCTTCCTTTCTCTCCTCCCTCCTTCCCTCCTTCCCTCCTTCCCTCCTTCCCTCCTTCCCTCCTTCCCTCCTTCCCTCCTTCCCTCCTTCCCTCCTTCCCTCTCAAGTGAGATTGCTTTCTCTTATGAGAGTAAAAAACAATTTCTTTCCTTTTTAAAATTTAAGCAAAAGACAAGAATGCTTTTTCCTCATCAGTGAAAATGGATCTTTTTCCAACTAATTTCCTCTCCTCACTCTGTCTGAGTGCCTAGATATACTTGTTAAATACTCTTATAGGACAGATAGACAGTATTCTCAACAGCTTCCAAAATCTACATTGTATAAGGTAGAAAAAACATACCACTCATTCCATATACCAAACTTCCACCTGTCATTAAGTCGCCACACTGCACTGATTTGTTATACCAAAGGGTGTGCTGGCTGCTTGATGGACAATTTTTACCTATACTGAATTGTCATGTCTGTGGCGGGAAGACATGAATGGTACTCCTACAGTGCATTAATGAGTCTGCACAGTTCTGTTCTGCAAACTCTTCTTGAGGCTTTCCTAATTCTTTACTGGTGATGGTTAGAACCATTCTTCCAAACTCCTACTATAGTACTTCTCTTACAATCTGTGTGCTTTTGTTTAGGCTACAAATAAAGAACCATGAGTGTCATAAAAACTCATTTATGGGAGAAATCTCAAGCATTATGATATTGTTTGCCATTTTCCGCATGCGGTTCAGAAACAGGGTAGTTCCACTGAATATCTGGTTATCATGTATCTACTTGTCATGTATTTATTGAGCACCTAGTATGTGTATGCATGTGTGTGTCACATGTACTGGTTCCACATGATAACAGGCCATCCACAAGGAATAAATACAATGGAAATTTATAGAATTAAGAGTCATTTAGAGAATCATAAAAATTATGCAGATGTGAAAGTGTGTCATAAAAGTTAAGTTGAAGACAGCTTTGAAGAACAAACCTATTCTCACAGAGAAAGGGTGACAAGAAACTCTAGAAGAACTTGACAGGGAAAATTAGGAGAAACATGAGGAGCACTCTAAACCACCAAGTATCAAAATGAGTGTTTTAGAAAGAGATGGTGCTCCAAAGAATTTGGGAAGTGTTGGCACTGAGAATATTTTATTTCATGCACTACTCAATTTTAAAGAAAAAGTTCCTAGTTTTACAATAAGACACAAAAAGATATGAGAATGTTACAAAAATAAATCATTAAATTGGGGGCTCCCAAATGGCTTTTGCGTAAGTTAAACAGATGACAATAGTGAAAGTTAGAGAGAGAAGAAGGAATAAAAAGGAATGAAGAAGAAGGGAGGAAAGGAAAAGGGGGGAAGTGGATTGCTCACAGAGAGGAAGATGAGAGGAAGGCATGTGCACATCTGGTGGACTAGAGGAACCACGGAGACAGATGCGCTTGTGTGGGAGTGGCTGGTAGCTAAGAAGGAAAAATGCATCCAGAAAACTGACAAAGATGAAAATGAGAGCTCATCACTAGTTGGGACAAGATGGAAGCCTCGAACCAAACTGGGAACCAGAATTTTATCATGTGATCTACAGAGAACATTTAAAGATTCAGACAAAAGAGTAATGTAGAAAGGTCTGACTTCTCTTACGTACACTGTAGCTGTTTGATGCAGGCAAAGACAGATAAACCCAACACTTAAGAGGCAAAGCCAACTGGCCCATGAGAATCATAGACATTTAAGTAGTGGAGATAAACAGGAGATGTATTTTTACAAGTAGAAAATGTACAGATTAAAAACGGTAGGCCTTGGGAAGAGTGTTAGACAAGGTGTTGAGGTGTCTGTCATTACCTGAATGATATGTGAGTCCCTGTGCTGCCGTTTACTGCTAAGAAGACGTGAAAAGAGAAGCCCTTGAGACTCCTTGAGTCGTGGTGTTTTCTCAGTAGCAGCTGGCTTGTTTCAGGCTCTCCTGAGATCAGGGGAAAGATTGATAATAACACTGCAACTACTCAGAGTTGTTCATCTGGTAAAAACAGTATCTGAAATATCTTCATATCGACTAAAATAATTTGGAAAAATCCAAATGATTTGTGAAATGCATGACATGAGGTTTTTTTTATTCAAAATTTTAATTAAAAGTTAAGAGAATAATCAATATATACCCTTTAGTTGTTTGATAACACTTTTTCTCCATTAATTCACTTATTTGTTCACTTTACACGCTAATCATACATACACACACACACACATACACACCTGATATAGCCTCTTCCCCTATCTCCTTTCACCTTCTCCTCTGAGAGGGGGGAGGTCCTCCTTAGATATCACCCCACTCTAGAACCAAAAGTCACTGCAAGACTAAGCACATCTTCTTCCATTGAGGCCAGACAAGACAGACCAGTTAGGGAAGCAGAATACACAGGAGGCAAGAGTCAAGGATAACTCCTGCTCCAGCTGTTGGGGGACCTGCATGAAGACCAAGCTACATGTCTGTTGCATATGTGTGTGGGCCTAAGTCCAGCCCTTATATCCTCTTCAGTCTCTGGGAGCACCCAAGTGTCTAGGTTAGTTGACTCTGTTGGTCTTCTTGTGGAGCCCCTATCTGCTCCAGGTCCTTCATCCTTTTCCCAACTCTTCTACAAGACTTCTATACATAAGTTTAAACACAAAGCCCCCAAGTTCTTTTCAGATTTTTGAAAAGCATACTGATAGGACAGGAAGCAGTTCACCTCTCCTCTCAACTGATTTGTGTTCAAAGGAAGGCAAACACTAAGCCTTAAGGCACCACTAAGGACTATGTCACAACATTCTTGAACAAATCCCGTGCAGTTATGACAGTTACAAACACCTACAAGACTAGTGGTTTTTTTTATTCTATACCTTTATTTGGGAGAAATAGGGACAGAAATGTAAAATAAAGCTCAGTTTTGGGTCATGTTTCTACCAAATAATGGGGCTTGTCTACAGTAAGGGGCTGCCCTCCCATCAAGTGGAAAGTGAAAATTCACATGGCTATCTGGCTAAGTGGCCAGCCTGAAAGAAAAAAGAAACTGAATACACGGATAAACAATTAAGACACAAACCTAAATTTCATTAAACTTTCATAATTCCACGAATCTTTTCCTAAACAAAAAGGTGTAGAAAAATGCAAGGTGTATTTCTGCAAGCCTAAACTACATCCCAGAGAGACAGATCCAACAAGAGAACAGTGCTCACCCCAGGTTGTCAGGTTTACTCCACATAACTCACACAAATAGCTATTTTCCGCCAAGAAAAAGCTCTGGGATAGTCAAAGAGATATACTGAGTGTTTATTCAGAAATTACCTAGTGTGAAACTTAAGACATTTGTTTTCTTAAAGGCGTCTGCCTGACATTTGAACTTCCGTATAAAATTGCATTAAATATTTATCAGCTTGGAAAGCCTACCAAAATAGAATAATGCATTTTCAATTTAGCCTGGGTTACACTTGACCTGTTTTAAAGTGTTCCTCTAATGAAATGGAAGCTATACCAAAATTAATTCTATGCAAGAGGCAGCTCAGACTCTGTGTTATTTAATCATAATATATACCACCCCCTTTGCCTAAGCATGGAAACAATACCGAGATGGAGATTGCTTTAATCTGGCAGGCCTGATAACATTGTCATAATAATCAAAATGAAGTTCAAGTGTTTTTCTGACCTGAATATAACACTCATGTTTTACAATAAAAAATGAGGAAGGGCAAGGAACCAAAGCATTCTATCTGTGATCACTTCACCCTGTAGTTACACTGATAATTCTGTATCAAGGGCAGTAGAGCTAAAGCAGAAAACTCCCGAAACCCAATCTTGTTCATTACTGTCACCTATTCATCTGCTGGATGATGTTCGAAGATTCAAAGCATTGTTCGCTCGAGTTAACCCCAGCAGTGAGTTTCAACCTTACAAGGCTATTCAGAACTATGCTTCTTTTTTTTCTTTTAATATTTTTTATCACGTATTTTCCTCAATTACATTTCCAATGCTATCCCAAAAGTCCCCTATACCCTCCCCCCACCACCACTTCCCTACCCACCCATTCCCAATTTTTTGGCCCTGGCGTTCCCCTGTGCTGGGGCATATAAAGTTTGTGTGTCCAATGGGCCTCTCTTTCCAGTGATGGCCGACTAGGCCATCTTTTGATACATATGCAGCTAGAGTCAAGAGCTCCGGGGTACTGGTTAGTTCTATGCTTCTTACAGAAGAGGAAACTGAGGTCAACAGAGTCTCCAAGCAGCACAGCCGGCCAGTCGTATATCTGGCTCTCCTAGAGTGTGGTGTTTACCAGCTCCACTGTACAGGTGCCTTTAGAAGTATGCTGGAACGTGAAGGGTGTCATCTCACTGCACTGGAGCTAGCTAGCACAGTGGGTAAAGATGCCAAAGCTGTCGATGCTGCAAACTTGAGTTCAATCCCCAGAAGGCACAGTGGAAGGATAGAACTGAATATAAGCTGCCCTCTGACCTTCAGAAGCACACTGTAGCATAAACACACACACATGGACACAGTGCACATGCAAGTGCAGAAAGAAAAAGTAAACTTATAAAATATATTTTTAAAGTTATAATTGAAGATCAGTCTTTTGCACCAGTGAGACAGACAACAGACAAAATAACAGAGGGGAGACACTATGATCAAGACAGTGGTTCCCTACCCCCTCCCACAGGAGGCTCACCCCTTGTCCTTGGATTATGCTAACCTCGCTAATTTCCTCAAACCATGGCCACTGAAAAATTTGCAGTAGTAGGGGACTGTGTTCGCCCTCTCCCCTGGTTTTTACTGCAAATAAAAACAGATCATTCTAGCTCAAACATACTCCCACAAGCACGCACACACACACACACACACACACACACACACACACACACAATGTCTCATACTAGTAAATTTTGATGAGGAAATCAAAATTAACCTCACTGAGAAATAGGGGAAATTGTTGTCTTTTGCATATTTGCTTATTTTGAGTACCTGACACACTGGTAAAGCTTCTGACCTAGAGATCTTTAAGAGGATAATCTTGAACAATTACAGACCTCAGGATTTTGTGAAGTCTGAGGCTCTGGGCATGTGGGTTGCAGCTCTTGCACACAGGAACCTGTGATGGGTGGCTTGCTGAAGAGTGTGTAAGGAAGAGAGAAGACAAACTTAGTCACACAGAGAATATAGAACCTGCTAGATTTTATTCAGTATATGTGGGAAACTACAGAAGCAACTTGGTGGAAAATGGCCCTACTAGGTGTATGTTTTTAGATTTTGTTCTGGGCCTTGTGTAAGACCATCCTCTGACAACAGTCAACTTACACGTTTTTCTCAGAAAAGTCTTCACTGTGTGCTTTGATTCTGTTATAGGTCTATATTTAGATTGCCATGCCCTCTTTTAACATTCTCTTTCTCATCTCCTAATATTTCTTCATATCCTAATATTTTTGGTTGAATTATATTTTGCTAGAATTTTAATTGTTTGTATTTTATTTTAAAGATGAGTTAATGTATACTGACATGTATGACTGCAGTACATTAAAATATGTAAATAAAATATTTACACATATATTAATAACAACTTATTGTAACTTCATTAACTAGATTCATATTGCTGATAATATAATTCTAGAAAAAGCAAAGAAATGTTTATTAAAATATATGATTATAGATATTTTGTACTAAAATGTGTTGTAAATTGACAATGAGCTACTTATTAGTTATTGCTTTAGAAATATTGCTTTAAAACACTATTAAATATTATTAAAACTTAAGTCTGAAAATCTGTAATATTTTATATTTAATTACATATAGATACAGTTGCTTCTCTGGTATTCATTTAAATTTATTGTTTTTATTTGATAGGTATAATTTAATTCTCTTTATTTAAACCCATAATATTAACTTGGGTCAAAGAATTTTGATGCTTATTTAGTAATCAGATTTCCTCAATTTATTGATATCTTCCTATTTGCCAGGATGAAACCATTACCTGAGCATACTAATAACTGCTTGCTATTCTTCTCCCATTTTATTCATGATTATTTTAGAATTTAAGCACTTAATTTGCTGTTTTCCTTGTTTGATTTTAACTGGATCCCAGCAATTTTGTCCTCTTTGTCTCTTTCTCCTTCTCTGTCTCATCTTTGCTCTCTTTCTAACTTTGGCTCTCTCAGTCTCTCTGTCTCTGTTTCTCTGTGCATCTGTCTCTCTCCCTCTCTTACTTGCTCTAACTCTAACTTGAGCTCTCCCTGGCTCCCTTGCTCTTCACTCCAGGATTCTCTCCTCCCTTCTTCCTCTCTCTGCTCTTGTTCTCTTCTTTCCCCTTTCCTTTTCTTTCTCCTTACCCTAGCCACAATAAAATTTACTGAGAAATTTCTCAGCTTTTCTCCCTGACACTTGTAGCACCTCTGTCTATTTTCCCTTTAGTTGTATTCACTGGAGCATCTATTCTACGAGGGATCTCATTGTGTAATTTTGCCAAAATTTCTGAAGTCTTAAATGCCTAATGATATTTTAGTGTTTCCCCAGTTAAACAGTAATTCAACTGGATATAGTCCCATACACTAAAATTGTTACACCACCAAATCTTACTCATCAAATGTGTGACAAAATGATTGCTAGGCTTATAGAGTAGTTATCACATTCTGGATGCTTTTGGACTACTGTCACTGTCTTAGTTGGAGTTTCTATTGCTGTGGAGAAACACCAGAAAAACATTTAATTTGCGCTGGCTTACAGTTTCTTGCCATTATCTTCATGGCAAGAAACATGGTGGTATGCAGACAGGCATGGTCCTGGAGAAAGAGCTGAAAGTTCTGCATCTTGAGCTGCAGGCAAAGAAAGAGATCATATGCCACACTGGGCATAGCTTAAGCATATAAGACCTCAAACCCAACTTCTATAGTGACACACTTCCTTTAACAATGCCACACCTCCTAAGAGTGCCACTTCCCCTTGTTGGCATTTGAACACATGAGTCTATGGGGGGCATACCTAGCCACCACAGTCATATCTTTGATGTTACTAAACCTTGCTATGGAGACTGAACATTATTTTCTCTTCTCCTTTGTGCTTAGCCCTCTTCTAGTTCTCTCAAAGTATGGTCATCCTTGAAGGGTATCTGCAATATTGTATCTAATGTGCATCCTTCTATACTTTCTTTCTTTGGAACAACCATATTGAAAAATTTGATTCCTTCCATTGTGTCTGCTGTGCCAACTACTGTGTTTTCAAGTTTAATATTTTCAATTCTATGATTTATTTTCTAACTTCTTACTTGTGGTATTTCACCTTTCCCCTAAACATAAATTTTCATATTGCACTTGTTTGAAAGTATATTTCCAGTTATTGTTCTCTTATGCTACATTTTCAACTTCAACCTTTCTTCTATAACCATATATTAATTAATCAGGCACTCTCCTGTTGATTCTGGAGTTCCAGTTTCTCTGTAGGCATCAATTTCCTCCAGTTGGTGGCGCTGAGTGCATGCTCAGGCAGGGCTGGGGATAAGTATCATAGCACTAAGTCCCAAAGACTCAAAGCACTATTGATAGCCTCCATTTGATGTCACTACTCCTGTAACTCATGTCAGAGATCTGCAGGAGCCATGGCAGGGAGACTACCTGCAGAGGAGACTGTTAGAATAATGCTTAATGGTCCAGGGACCTAGGATGTGAAAAGTTAGAGGTTTAAATGCCTGAAGACCATCTTATTACTCCACCCATAACTTCCGTTTCCTTTTTATTTGTCTCTTTATAGCCTATGTCTCTCTAAGTCATTCATTTTCTGGGTATCAATGTGACTTTGTCATGGAAAGAGAAAGGAATGGTTATCTGAGGACAAAGAGAAATATCAAAGACCTTTCTTCAACAGCTCCCACACTGGCCAGGCTAGGGCCAGGCCTTTGCCCAGAATAGATAAGATGAAAATGGTGACTTATTTGTGTTTCCTGTGCGCTGCTTTAACTGTATGTTTGAGTTAGTGGGTGTGGCTGGAAACTCACACTGCTTTTCCTTCATGAAAAGAGTAGGTGTTTTGTTTTTTACCCTGCTTCTCTCATATTTCTTTGATTTGAATCAACATTATCCACTTTTTCCAACTCTAATTTATGATTATATTCACAACAGATTCCAAAAGTAATATTTAATACATCAAGCCCATGGCTTATGACAGAGACTGTAAAAACACATTTGGCTTCTGTCCAATGCTGCCTATGGATTTTTATGTCTGATCACAACTTACTATCTTCCAGGATTTTTTTTTTTTTTTTTTTTTTTTTTTTTTTTTTAGATATGGCAATACCCCATCTACTCTTTTCAGTGAATTCATGGAATATCTGATTTATGAACACTAAAATGGAAACTCTTACCTAATATTTGCTCTATTGCCATTTTGCCTATATATAGACTACTACAAAGGTCTACATTTTATCAGTGAAAACAAACTAAATGAATACAAAAAAATAAAAAGACAACAAAGGAAAAGTCTGATAAGGAGCAGTCAGAAGGTAGATGGGAGGTGTGGGGAATGGAATATGGAGTGTAAAAACTAAATTAAAGATAAAATAAAATTAAAAATTAAAAAACGAGAAAAGCACCGGAGTAGCTAGGGCGCAGGGTCGGCTGACACTCGCCAGCTACCCACAACACCCGCCACAGGATCTTAAGACTTCTGGTGAGTAGAACACAGCTTCTGCTCCAATCCAATTGTGCACGGGACCTGAGACTACATTAGTTAGGGAAGCAGAAAACCAGCCTGAGTAGGGCCACAGGCCTCTTCCGGCAAGACCAGCAACAGGGTAGCTAGGGCGCAGGGTCGGCTGTCACCCACCAGCTACCCACGACCCCCGCCACAGGATTTTGAGACTGCTGGTGAGTGGAACACAGCTTCTGCTCCAGTCCAATCACGCGGGACCTGAGACTGCTTTGGTTGGGGAGGCAGAAATCTGGCCTGAGTAGGGCCACAAGCCTCTTCCGGTCAGAAAAGCACCGGGGTAGCTAGGGCGCAGGGTCGGCTGACACTCGCCAGCTACCCACAACACCCACCACAGGATCTTAAGACTTCTGGTGAGTGGAACACAGCTTCTGCTCCAATCCAATTGCGCGCCGGACCTGAGACGCATTAGTTAGGGAAGCAGAAAACCTACCTGAGTAGGACCACAGGCCTCTTGCGGCCGGACCAGCACCGGGGTACCTCCAGCTACCCACGACCCCCGCCACAGGATTTTGAGACTGCTGGTGAGTGGAACACAGCTTCTGCTCCAATCTTTAAACAGTGACAACGACAACAACTAACCCCAGAGATTACCAGATGGTGAAAGGTAAACGTAATAATCTTACTAACAGAAACCAAGACCACTCACCATCATCAGGACCCAGCACTCCCACTTCGCCCAGTCCAGGGCACCCCAACACACCAGAAAAGCTAGACACGGATCTAAAAGCATATCTCATGGTGATGGTAGAGGACTTCAAGAAGGACTTTAATAACACACTTAAAGAAATACAAAGGAACACTGGTAAACAGGTAGAATACAGTAAAGAGGAAGCACAAAAATCCCTTAAAGAATTGCAGGAGAACACTGTTAAAGAGTTACAAATCCTTAAAGAAAAACAGGATAACATAATCAAACAGGTAGAAGTCCTTAATGAAAAACAGGAAAACACATCCAAACAGATGATGGAAATGAAAAAAACCATACTAGACCTAAAAAGGGAAGTAGACACAATAAAGAAAACCCAAAATGAGGCAACACTGGAGATAGAAACCTTAGGAAAGAAATCTGGAACCATAGATACCAGCATCAGCAACAGAATACAAGAGATGGAAGAGAGAATCTCAGGTGCAGAAGATTCCATAGAGAACATCGGCACAACAATCAAGGAAAATGTAAAATGCAAAAAGATCCTAACTCAAAACATCCAAGAAATACAGGACACAATGAGAAGACCAAACCTACGGATAATAGGAGTGGATGAGAATGAAGATTTTCAACTCAAAGGACCAGCAAACATCTTCAACAAAATTATAGAAGAAAACTTCCCAAATCTAAAGAAAGAGATGCCCATGAACATACAAGAAGCCTACAGAACTCCAAAGACTGGACCAGAAAAGAAATACCTCCCGACACATAATAATCAGAACAACAAATGCTCTAAATAAAGATAGAATACTAAAAGCAGTAAGAGAAAAAGGCCAAGTAACATATAAAGGCAAGCCTATCAGAATTACACCAGATTTTTCACCAGAGACTATGAAAGCCAGAAGATCCTGGACAGATGTTATACAGACACTAAAAGAACACAAATTCCAGCCCAGGCTACTATACCCAGCCAAACTCTCAATTAACACAGATGGAGAAACCAAAGGATTCCACGACAAAACCAAATTCACACATTATCTCTACACGAATCCAGCCCTTCAAAGGATAATAACAGAAAAAAACCAATACAAGGACAGGAACCACGCCCTAGAAACAACAAGAAGGTAATCCCTCAACAAAACTAAAAGAAGACAGCCACAAGAACAGAAAGCCAACTTTAACAACAAAAATAACAGGAAACAACAATTGCTTTTCCTTAATATCTCTTAATATCAATGGAGTCAACTCCCCGATAAAAAGACATAGACTAACAAACTGGCTACACAAACAAGACCCAACATTTTGCTGCTTACAGGAAACTCATCTCAGAGAAAAAGATAGACACTACCTCAGGATGAAAGGCTGGAAAACAATTTTCCAAGCAAATGGTATGAAGAAACAAGCTGGAGTAGCCATTCTAATATCTGATAAGATTGACTTCCAACCCAAAGTCATTAAAAAAGACAGGGAGGGACACTTCATACTCATCAAAGGTAAAATCCTCCAAGAGGAACTATCAATCCTGAATATCTATGCTCCAAATACAAAGGCAGCCACATTCATTAAAGAAACTTTAGTAAATCTCAAAGCACACATTGTACCTCATACAATAATAGTGGGAGACTTCAACACACCACTTTCACCAATGGACAGATCATGGAAACAGAAACTAAACAGGGACACAGTGAAACTAACAGAAGTTATGAATCAAATGGATCTGGCAGATATCTACAGAACATTCTATCCTAAAACAAAAGGATATACCTTCTTCTCAGCACCTCATGGTACCTTCTCCAAAATTGACCACATAATTGGTTACAAAACAGGCCTCAACAGATACAAAAATATTGAAATTGTCCCATGCATCCTATCAGATCACCATGGACTAAGGCTGATCTTCAATAACAAAATAAATAATAGAAAGCCAACCTTCACGTGGAAACTGAACAACACTCTTCTCAATGATACCTTGGTCAAGGAAGGAATAAAGAAAAAAATTAAGGACTTTTTAGAGTTCAATGAAAATGAAGCCACAACATACCCAAACTTATGGGACGCAATGAAAGCATTTCTAAGAGGAAAACTCATAGCTCTGAGTGCCTCCAAAAGGAAACTAGAGAGAGCACACATTAGCAGCTTGACAACATACCTAAAAGCACTAGAACAAAAGGAAGCAAATTCACCCAAGAGGAGTAGATGGCAGGAAATAATCAAACTCAGGGGCGAAATCAACCAAGTGGAAACAAGAAGAACTATTCAAAGAATCAACCAATCAAGGAGCTGGTTCTTTGAGAAAATCAACAAGATAGATAAACCCTTAGCCAGACTCACTAGAGGGCACAGGGAAAGCATCCTAATTAACAAAATCAGAAATGAAAAAGGAGACATAACAAGAGATCCTGAAGACATCCAAAACACCATCAGATCCTTCTACCAAAGACTATACTCAACAAAACTGGAGAACCTGGATGAAATGGAGAAGTTCCTAGACAGATACCAGGTACCAAAGCTGAATCAAGATCAGGTTAATGATCTAAACAGCCCTATATCCCCCAAAGAAATAGAAGCAGTCATTAATAGTCTCCCAACTAAAAAAAGCCCAGGACCAGATGGGTTTAGTGCAGAGTTCTATCAGAAATTCAAAGAAGATCTAATCCCAGTTCTTCACAAACTATTCCACAAAATAGAAACAGAAGGTACTCTACCCAACTCATTCTATGAAGCCACAATTACTCTGATACCTAAACCACAAAAAGACCCAACAAAGATAGAAAACTTCAGACCAATATCCCTTATGAATATTGATGCAAAAATCCTCAATAAAGTTCTTGCTAACCGAATCCAAGAACACATCAAAACAATCATCCATTCTGACCAAGTATGTTTCATCCCAGGGATGCAGGGATGGTTCAATATACGGAAATCCATCAACGTAATCCAGTATATAAACAAACTCAAAGACAAAAACCACATGGTCATCTCGTTAGATGCAGAAAAAGCATTTGACAAGATCCAACACCCATTCATGATAAAAGTCTTGGAAAGATCAGGAATTCAAGGCCCATACCTAAACATGATAAAAGCAATCTACAGCAAACCAGTAGCCAACATCAAAGTAAATGGTGAGAAGCTTGAAGCAATCCCTCTAAAATCAGGGACTAGACAAGGCTGTCCACTTTCTCCATACCTATTCAACATTGTACTTGAAGTCCTAGCCAGAGCAATTCGACAACAAAAGGAGATCAAAGGGATACAAATTGGAAAAGATGAAGTCAAAATATCACTTTTTGCAGATGATATGATAGTATATATAAGTGACCCTAAAAATTCCACCAGAGAACTCCTAAGCCTGATAAACAGCTTCGGTGAAGTAGCTGGATATAAAATTAACTCAAACAAATCAATGGCCTTTCTCTACACAAAGAATAAACAGGCTGAGAAAGAAATTAGGGAAACAACACCCTTCTCAATAGTCACAAATAATATAAAATATCTCGGCGTCACTCTAACTAAGGAAGTGAAAGATCTGTATAATAAAAACTTCAAGTCTCTGAAGAAAGAAATTATAGAACATCTCAGAAGATGGAAAGATCTCCCATGCTCATGGATTGGCAGGATCAACATTGTAAAAATGGCTATCTTGCCAAAAGCAATTTACAGATTCAATGCAATCCCCATCAAAATTCCAAATCAATTCTTCAACGAATTAGAAAGTGCAATCTGCAAATTCATCTGGAATAACAAAAAACCTAGGATAGCAAAAACTCTTCTCAAGGATAAAAGAACCTCTGGTGGAATCACCATGCCGGACCTAAAGCTTTACTACAGAGCAATTGTGATAAAAACTGCATGGTACTGGTATAATGACAGACAAATAGACCAATGGAATAGAATTGAAGACCCAGAAATGAACTCACACACCTATGGTCACTTGATCTTCAACAAGGGAGCTAAAAACATCCAGTGGAAGAAAGACAGCATTTTCAACAAATGGTGCTGGCACAACTGGTTGTTAACATGTAGAAGAATGCGAATCGATCCATTCCTATCTCCTTGTACTAAGGTCAAGTCTAAGTGGATCAAGGAACTTCACATAAAACCAGAGACACTGAAACTTATAGAGGAGAAAGGGGGGAAAAGCCTTGAAGATATGGGCACAGGGGAAAAATTCTTGAATAGAACAGTAATGGCTTGTGCTGTAAGATCGAGAATTGACAAGTGGGACCTCATGAAACTGCAAAGCTTCTGCAAGGCTAAAGACACCATCAATAAGACAAAAAAAAAAAAACACCAACAGATTGGGAAAGGATCTTCACCTATCCTAAATCAGATAAGGGACTAATATCCAATATATATAAAGAACTCAAGAAGGTGGACTCCAGAAAGTCAAATAACCCCATTAAAAATGGGGCTCAGAACTGAACAAAGAATTCTCACCTGAGGAATACCGAATGGCAGAGAAGCACCTGAAAAAATGTTCAACATCCTTAATCATCAGGGAAATGCAAATCAAAACAACCCTGAGATTCCACCTCACACCAGTCAGAATGGCTAAGATCAAAAATTCAGGTGACAGCAGATGCTGGCGAGGATGTGGAGAAAGAGCAACACTCCTCCATTGTTGGTGGGATTGCAAGCTTGTACAACCACTCTGGAAATCAGTCTGGCGGTTCCTCAGAAAATTGGACATAGTACTACCGGAGGATCCAGCAATACCTCTCCTGGGCATATATCCAGAAGATGTCCCAACCGGTAAAAAGGACACATGCTCCACTATGTTCATAGCAGCCCTATTTATAATAGCCAGAAGCTGGAAAGAACCCAGATGTCCCTCAACAGAGGAATGGATACAGAAATTATGGTACATTTACACAATGGAGTACTACTCAGCTATTTAAAAAAATGAATTTATGAAATTCCTAGCCAAATGGATGGACCTGGAGGGCATCATCTTGAGTGAAGTAACACAATCACAAAAGAACTCACACAATATGTATTCACTGATAAGTGCATATTAGCCCAAAACTTAGGATACCCAAGATATAAGATACAATTTGCTAAACGCATGAAACTCAAGAAGAATGAAGACCAAAGTGTGGACACTGTGCACCTTCTTAGAATTGGGAACAAAACAGCAAGGGAAGGAGTTACAGAGACAAAGTTCATAGCTGTGATAAAAGGATGGACCATTTAGAGACTGCCATATCCAGGGATCCATCCCATAATCAGCTTCTAAACGCTGACACCATTGCATACACTAGCAAGATTTTGCTGAAAGGACCCAAATATAGCTATCTTTTGTGAGACGATGCCGGGGCCTAGCAAACACAGGAGTGGATGTTCACAGTCAGCAATTGGATGTATCACAGGGCTCCCAATGGAGAAGCTAGAGAAAGTACCCAAGGAGCTAAAGGGATCTGCAACCCTATTGTTGGAACAACATGATGTACTAACCAGAACCCCGGAGCTCTTGTCTCTAGCTGCATATGTATCGAAAGATGGCCTAGTCGGCCATCACTGGAAAGAGAGGCCCATTGGACTTACAAACTTTATATGCCCCAATATAGGGGAATGCCAGGGCCAAAAGAATGGGAATGGGTGGGTAGGGAAATGGGGGGCGCTATGGGGGACTTTTGGGATAGCATTGGAAATGTAATTGAGGAAAATATGTAATAAAAATATTAAAAATTAAAAAAAATTTAAAAACAACAAAGCAGTTAAAAAAAAGAATATTTAATCTCTGTGTCTAGACACGTTTGGTATGCTTTTTTTTAGTTATCTTATTTTCTTCTATTTGTTTTATTCTATTCTGGTTTGTTTGTTTTGATTTGATTTGGTTTGATTATCTTCTATTTTATTTTAATTATTTGTTTTATTATTTTTACTTTTTATTATTTATTTTAATTAATTTAAATTTATTTATTATTGTTTAAGTTAAATTTTTAAATTAATAATTTTTATATCATAAGCAATGGGCATGTTTGATACATTAAACATTACTTTCAGAATCTGTCGTGAATATAACTATGAATCATTATTTTTAGTATTATTTACTGTTCATTTTCTAACACAAGAGAAAATGAAAAGGTGTAGATTTGGATGGAAGGAGACGTGGGAAGGACCTGGGAGGAGTTGAGAGAGGGGAAACCATAATCACAATATACTGAAGGAAAATATCCATTTTGGGTAAAAGAAAAAATATTTCAAACTACTATTAAAACATTTATAGACCCTAAGGTATTCAACTTTAAAATAAAATGCAATTGTTATGAAATACCTGATCCGACTATGAGATAATACATTCTTGGGGTAAATTAGTAGTTACTTAGTGGACTTTTAGTTAAATGTTAAATAGATGGACATTAAGCAACATTAATGAACAGACAAGTGTCACTTACTTTACAGTGTTGATTTCCACCTGTTGTGTACTCTCTGTTGACGGTAAAGTACCAGGTCCCTAAAGATATCTAGTTCCTAATCCTAGAAATCTGTGAATATGTTGTGTTCTGTGACAAAGCATTTGGAAGAAAGTTCATGAAACTTGCAGACAAATGGATGGAACTTAGAATATCATCCTAAGTGAGCTAACTCAGTCACAAAAGAACACACACGGTATATACTCACTAATAAGTGGATATTAGCCCAAAAGTTTGGAATAACCAAGATTCAATTCACAGACCATATGAAGCCCAAGAAGAAAGACCAAAATCTGGATACTTCAGTGCTTCTTAGAAGGGTGAACAAAATACTCACAGGAGGAAATATGGTATCAGGGTGTGGAGCAGAAACTAAAGGAAAGACCATCCATAGACTGCCCCACCTGGGGATCTATCCCATATACAAACCTAGATGCTATTGTGGATGCTGGGAAGTGCTTGCTGACAGCCTGATATGACTGTCCCCTGAGAGGCTCAAAGGACTGAAGGAACCGAAGAGGTTTTCAACACCAAGGGGGAGCAACGGTGTCAAGTAGCCAGGCCCCCCTGGAGCTCCAGGGGACTGGACCACCAACCAAAGAGTACACATAGAGGGACCCACTGCTCCGGCTGCATATGTGGCAGAGGATGGTCTTGATGGACATCAGTGGAAGAAGCTGCCATTCGGCCTGAGGGTGTTCAATGTCCCAGTGTAGGGGAATGCTATGGCAGAAAGACAGGAGTGGGTGGAGGGTGAGGGAGCACCCTCATAGAAGCATGGGGAGGGGGAATGGGAGAGGGGGTTTCTGAAAGGGAGACTAGGAAAGGAGAAAACATTTGAAATGTAAATAAAGAAAATATCCAAAAACCAAAACAAACAAACAAAAAACCCAAGATTTTGAGATGGAAGGATTCTCCCAAATTATCTCGGTGGACCCAATGCAATCACAAGGGTTATTACCCAAGGGAGACAATAGAGATGTCAAAAAAGAGACATGTAACAATAGAACCAGAAATTCTTTTTCCATTTGGAGAATGGACATGAACAAGGGGGTTGACATGACTACTAGCAATAAGAAAAGGCAAGAAAGAGTCATCACAGGAGCCATGAGAAGGAGCACAACCCATTAGCACCTCCAGTTAAGATTTGATCTCCAGAATTTTAGGGAAAAAAAGTCTGAATTGTTTTAACTCCAAATTGTGATAATTTTACAAAATAACAGAAGACTTACACAATGTAAAATAGTAAATGTTTTGGAAAAAATCAATTACAACAGTTAAACTATTATGACACATCAAATGTATGAGCGTTAAAATTACTAAATTTATTAAATGTATAATATGAAATATGATGATATAACATGCTTGTAGTGTGTCATTTATCTTACTAAACAATGTGATAACAGTTAATTGTAATTACAAAGATCATTACTAGCATTGATTATATGCTTGTGCTCCAGGAATTTTTTTTAACAAATATTCATGAATCATCTCAGTTATTGCTTCTTCAATGAAGATATTATTGTCATTTTACCAATTAAAATGTTTGCCCATGATGACTCAGTAAGATTTAAACCTAAGTTCTTGCTCCCTGAGCCTGCACTTTGTACTCTGTGTAAAAACAACCCTAGGTTAATCAAGTCAAACTTTACAGCCACAGTGACTCTCACAGTAGAAAACAGATTTATTTTCTTCTTTTCTTTATCCAAACAATAAACTTGAATACACTTAAAATTCACAACAGATAAAGTTTAAAAGAACATAACATTAAAAAGTTTTTAAAATGTGTTGAGATGACCTTTATAGACATACTGGCCAGTGTCATTTAATTTTAGAAAGAAAAGCACATTTTTTCTTTCAGATGAAATTGTTGAGGGATTTATACAAATATATAATTGTGTAAGAAGGAAATCATGTGCTGACCTGCTTGATTGCATTCCATTCAAAATTCTGCAAATCTAGCATATGGCGATTAAAATATCTGTACAGTTACTCATAAATTACAAAGAAATGTGTTAGAACGTACAAAATAAGAAATTAACCTAAAATTTAACCTTGAGGAGTGGGAGATGTCAAATGTCATCTACGGTTCACCTTAGAACTACCTAAGGTAAATATAGATGCACAAAAATTAAATGTAGGCTAGCAGAATACTAAACGTCCTAATTCTAGTCCTCAATGAAAAAAATAGAAAGTCACTACTGATCTACATCATGGCAGTGGTTAAGGCTTATGTGTTTTGAAGCTGTCAGAATGCCAATACACTCTCAATTATTCTCAGCATTGGAACATCTTGTTATTCATTGTATTTCCTTAATAGCAGATTTATGAAGAAACAGTTATAATCATAGAAGGAAATAGAGCACAAGAACTTTTTGTTTGCTCATTCATTCATTTATTTTTAATTAATTAATTAATTAATTAATTTACTTTATATCCCAACTTCAGTTTCCCCTCCTTTCCTCCTAGTTCTTCCTGCACAACACTCCCCAAACCCCCAAGAATCCACCCCACCCTCCCTACATGAAGACCAAGTTACAAAACTATAACAAATGCAGAGGGCCTGGGTCAGTCCTATGCATGATCCTGGTTATCAATTCAGTCTCTTTTAGACCCAAGTTAGTTGATCCTGTAGGTTTTCTTGTGGTTTCTTTGACACCTGTGGTATGTAGGATACAATCCTTCCTCCTCCTCTCCCATAAGATTTCCCAAGTTCCACCTAATGTGTGGCTATGGGTCTCTACATCTGTTTCCATCAGATGCTAAATGAAGCCTCCTTAATGATGGTTATGCTATGCTCCTGTCTACAAATATAACAGAATATTATTAATATATCAGGAGTGATCTCTGTCTCATGGCATGCATCTCAACCTGGACCAGTCATTGGTTGTCCATTCACTCAATTTCTGCTTCATCTTTATTCCTGTTTATCTTTTAGGTAGGACAAATTGTAGATCAAAGGTTTTGTGGCTGAGTTGGTGTCACAATCTCTCGAATGGAAGTCTTCTCTGGTTACAGGAGATGGCCAGTTCAGGCTCCATATCCCCCTTGCTAGGAGTCTAAGCTAGTGTCATCCTCAGATTCCTGGGAGTTTCCACTGCACTAGGTTTCTACCTTGTTCCAGAGATATCCTACCCATTCTATTTGTCTCTCAGTTTCTCTCAGTTTCTCTCTCTCAGTCTCTCTCTCTCTCTCTCTCTCTCTCTCTCTCTCTCTCTCTCTCTCTCTCTCTCTCCCTCTCTCTCCCTCTCTCTCTCTCTTTCCCCTCTCTCTCTCCTCTCTCTCTCTCTCTTCTCTCTCCTCACCTAATTTCTCCTGTTCCCATCTTCACTCCCACCCACATGAAGTCCCTTACCCCATCGACCCACAATATCTATTCTTTTTCTCTTTCTCAAGTTCACCCTTGTGCCCTCCTTGTTATTTAGTTTCTTTGGGTCTGTAGAATATAGCATGGTTATCCTTTACTTTATGGCTAACCACTTATAAGGGAGTACATACCATATTTGTTCTTTCTTGGTTACCTCACTCAGGATATTTTATTTTTTTTTCCTAGTTCCATCCGTTTCCTGACAAATTTCATGATGTCATAGTTTTTAAAAGCTCAGTAATACTCCAATGTGCTAATGAACTACATTTTCTTTATCCATTCTTTGGTTCAGGGACATCTAGGTTGTTTCCAGATTGTGACTAAAGCTGCTATGAAATAGTTGAGCAAGCATTCTTGTAGTATGGTGGAGTATCCTTTAATTTACATTTCCCTGATGGCTAAGGATGTCTGCCACTAGAGATTCCCCTGAGAGAATTCCATTTAGATCTGTACCCCATTTTTAAAATTGGGTTATTTGGGTTGATGGTGTCTAACTTCTTGAGTACTTTATATATTTGGGGTATCATCCCTCAGTCAGATGTGAGGTTAGTGAAGATCTTTTCCCATCCTATAGGCTTCTCTTTTGTCCTACTGACAGTCTCCATTGCCTTACTGAAACTTCTCAGTTTCATGAGGACCCATTGATTCTAGTGCTTGAGCTATTGGTGTTCTATTCAATAAGGTGTCTACTGGAGACACAAAATCTTTTGCAATGGTAAATAGTGATAATTTTAGTTTATACTGATATCTGCTCCTCATAGGGAAAAATTCATTATGTATCCAACTGTTACAAAAGGGAACTGGGCAAACAGATGCATAAATGCTCTAGGTTACTAGATGTGAAAGGCCTGGGGCAGTGAACAAGTGACCCCAGAAGAAATGAAGACAAAGACGACATGCCTGTCTTTCAGCTGGTTTGTAGGTCACCCTGACCCTTTCCTTGTCCAGGTGCATGAGAAGAAATACTCAAAGGCTCAGAAGAAATCTAGAGCCCCTATGTTTGTTAACCATTATATTGTCAAATCCTAATGCATTTGCATGACCCAACATTTATTAATTAGTGACTAAGTATTTTAGAAAATTATTCTTGACCTTTACTGAATGTAAAAATTGTTGAATCAATAAACTGTGAAAATCATAGACTTTTAAGCTGAAATAAGGGAAGACAAAGAGGAGGAAGGAGAAACAAAAGAAAGGTAAAAAAGAAGACGTGTAGTCAGAAATATGTAAAACAAAATGAAAGTGCATATGAGGACATAAGGATATGGATATAATTTCCTATATCTTTATTTAAATATGTTTCAAATATTTATTACCAATTTATAAGTTTATCTTATTTCAATATATATAATTTTACATATAAAAATTAATTTGTCTCTCTTTAATTTTTGCTTCCTAGTTTTTATATATGGTTAAAAAAAACCCTTATCACATGCTAACTATTTAACTTTATAGTTATACTTTTATGCTGATCTCTTTCACACAACATAGATGCTATTATGCATGATGGTATTTATGATTAGGAAACCATATTTTTTTGCAAGCAACTTGAAAATATGTCACATATGTTGACTATCTCCATATTCTAAAAGTATTGTGGATTGTAATTTTATCAGAGACGGCTAACTGAGGCGTTACAAAACTCATCTCCTTAAAGACTTTGAAGAGTTAACAGAACATGGTAAAGTACCTGGCTATGCTGTGGCTATGCTTCCCCAGGAGCATTCACCAATTTCATAAGCAGCTGAACAGTTGAAACTTGGATAAACCAAAGTTAGAGCCCTGGACATACTTCTCCAGTACCCAGGAAAGTGAGTCTTCCTTTCAATAACCAACTAGTCAAGGCTAAACCCAAGAGCTGAGTGTGAAAATGAAGTAGACACAGCCTGAAACAATCCCTGGAACAGGAGTCAGGCAATCATGGAATGTCTTTGGCACCATGCCCCTGTCTTTGCACAATCCTAAATTCACTCTCTGTTATGATAGCCACTAAAGGCTAAATAGACAATGAGACATGTTGAGACAAGCCATGGTTCAATCAGAAAAAGGGAAGCCATTGTGTCTAGTCCAGGTGAAGGGTACTTGCCAGAGTGGCTAAAAGCTCTTCCCAATCTTAGATCTGAGAGCCTGGAGGCCTGGGAAACTCTCATAGATAGTCAAGCTTCTCATGAACAGGATACCACAGAAGGGCTTCTCAGGGTCTTCATAAAAGCTGCTGCTGAAAATTTCAAGAAATTATCTGTGGTTCCCACAAAGTACCTCATTGTACAGAAGGGAAGTAGAAAAACCTAAAAAGCTTACCAGAAAGCCACCACAATTCTCAGGTTAGCCCTTACATTCAACTGAAAATATTTATGAAGGATGAATTCTGAATTTAACCTTCTAAACTAATCCAAAGCCTTTCTCACCAAAAGCTATTGGGAGAGAGAGGGGAGTGCCATAGCATCCTAAGTCATAGCTTACTCTAATTTCTGACTTGGGATAAGCTAATTCTTCCACTCAAGCCTTTGCCAATGCTGTACTTAAAAAATAAACTACTCTGCTGTCCATCTGCCTTCAGAATATCGTCTTTATCAAACAGCAGAGTTCTTCACCTTCCCTCAAGACTATCTTGTACTCATCACCCCTGGAATCAGACATTCCTCTGAGTCATTCTCTATCAAATATCCTATGGCTTATTATGAAATAGTGGTTTTCCAACTGATTCTTTTTACCCATGGGTTTCACCTGAAACCCTAACCATTCCTTTTTTAATCGTCTTAAGGTTTTACTTTAAATTCATGGGTGTTTTGCCATCATGTATGTCTGTATACTATGTGCTAGCCTGTTGCTTGTTGGATCCTCTGGAACCGGAACATAGTGAGCTACCAAGAAGGTGCTGTGAATCAAACGTAAATCCTCTGGAAGAGAAGGAAGTGCTATTAACCACTGAGCCATCCTCTGACTGTTCTTAAGATAATCACTATCCTTTAATGTTCGTGTGTGTGTGTGTGTGTGTGTGTGTGTGTGTGTGTGTGTGTGTGTGTGGCAAGCCTCACTGTGTAAGGTTAGTATTGCAACACTAATTATATAAAATTCATCAGTTCATTTCTAAGTTGTGGGAATCTGAACACTCTGAATACACCCACAAAGCTATAATGAAATTTCCCTCATGTTCTGGCTGTTCATACCAAAGAGAGTAAAATAAAATCACAGTTTGCCATATACTTATGTATCCAAGGCCCACAACTCAGTTCCTCTGTGACAATATGCTTTCTAACTGGAAATATTTGGCAAAGTTATTATAAGGACTTGGTAGTCATTTTTCTAAAACGAAAGGTTCCAAATAAGCTTTCCAAAAGGTGACAGTATCCCTTCACAATAGTGAGGAAAAGGAGCCAGCCTAGATGGCCATCAGCAGATGAATGGATAAAGAAAAACTAGAACATGCAAAATGATATTTTATTCAGCTGTGAAGAAAGGTGAAATAATAAATGGGTAAAGGATTCATCTAGAAATTACCAAGCAAAACAACTTAGAAGACCAACATTACATGGTCTATATCATATATGGACCATGAATTTTAAATTTTACTTGTGTGTTTTGTAAGGAGGGTAAGACTTGGTCGTGGAACTTGAAAGTGCATCAGGAGAAGATAAAAGAGGCCTGATTAAGGAAGGAGGGGGAAAAGGATGGAAAAGCAACTGAAGACGGAAGGATACAAGGCAGGAAGTGAGAGAGGATTGTGAAAAAATAAAGTATAAGTAATAATCAATCTATAACTTTTTATGCTTACTTAAAATTTAAAGAAGCATTCTTTTTAAGTTGTTTCATTACAATATTTGTGTGTGAACATGGAGAGTTGGACTAGAGGCGTATGTCAAGATATGCATGTAGACTTCAGAGGACAAGTCGTGGCATATGTCAAGATATGCATGTAGACTTCAGAGGACAAGTCATGGCATATGTCAAGATATGCATGTAGACCTCAGAGGACAAGTCGTGGGAACTGATTCTCCCCTTCTATCCTATGAATTCCAGGGATCTAACTCAGGTCTTCAGGCTTGAGGACCAGTGCCTTTACCCACCCAGTCTTAGTACCAGCCTGAAGGAGCACTCTTAAAAATTGTACTCTTACTGATTAGGGATGGTACTTTGTGACTATTTTCACTTCTCCACTCTGAGACTTTGTCTAGTGTGAAGTTGTATGTATCTTATGAATGCCATCACAGCCTCTATATACCAACACTGTTGTATCTGGGTGATCCTGTTTCCTTGGAGGCATCCAGCATGTCTAGCTCTTATAATCTTTACCTCCTCTTTCTCATAGATCCCTGAGACTTGGTGGGGGGGGGGGATCTCATTTAGGCTTGAGTGTCCCCAGGTCTCTCTGCCTATATATTGTCCAGTTGTATGTCTGCGTGACAATTTCCATCTGCTCTAAGAAGCAACTTCTCTGATGAGAATTGAGTGAGTGACAAACCTTAAACCAGTTTTCTTCAATGGACTGTTCCTAGGTATAGCAGCCACTCTTTGCCTAGGAGTAGTTTGCTAACACAAAATGTACTCCTGTGTGTGTGTGTGTGTGTGTGTGTGTGTGTGTGTGTGTGTGTGTTTACATGCACACATTGTTTTGTTTTGCTATTTTAATTTTGACATATTGGGGCTTTTTTTTCCATTTTTTTTGAGAAAGAGAGAACATGAAGTTGAGTAAGTAGGTGGGTAGGGAGGATCTGAGAAAATTGGAAAAGGGGAATGAGTAGATCAAGATTTATTATATTTTATTATATATTTATTAAAATATTTTTAATTATATTTTTCCATCCACTCTAAAAATTTTTACAATAATGGACACCATAAAGCTACATGCTTCTTATAAAAGTACTCTAAAATGATGGCTATCTCTGCCCTCTGGAGTATTATGTAAATTTGGGGATTTTTAAAAATATAACTTAAATCTTCATTTAAAATGATGAGAAATAAATTTGTGTATTTTGACATTAAGAGAAAGTTTTATGGCTTACATGATTTTCAATCTTTTTAAATTTATTTTTGTAATTTTTATTAATTTTTAATAATAGTTCATTATATTTATTGTTTTTATTAATTTTTGTTACTACTATTATTAAAGCCTTTGGTATATGACGTAAACTAAACATAATGAAGTATTTTTCTTTAGTTGGCTAGTATGCCCAATTTCAAGCACACTCAGAGCCTGTGAAAGTTTTTGAAAATAGAGCCCTGTCTTAGTCAGGGTTTCTATTGCTTCACAAACTATCATGACCAAGAAGCAAGTTGGAGAGGAAAGGGTTTATTTAGCTTACACTTCCACATTGCTGTTCATCAAACAAAGTCAGAATTGGAACTCACAGAGGGCAGGAGCCTGGAAGAAGGAGCTGATGCAGAAAACATGGAGTGGTGCTGCTTACTAGATTGCTTCCCTTGGCTTTCTCAGCTTCCCTTCTTATAGAACCCAGGATCACCAGCCCAGGAATCGTACCACTCACAGTGGGCCCTCCCTCCTGGATCACTAATGGAGAAAATGCCTTACAGGAAGATCTCATGGAGGCATTTCTTCAATGGAGGTGCCTTTCTCTGTGATAACTCCAATGTGAATCAAGTTGGCACACAAAACCAGCTAGTACAAGCCCTTTATGTACCTTCAGTATAGCTTCAGTTTGTTCCTGGAGTTCAAATACATTTCTTGGTTCCTGGATAGGATGTCTGCTAAAAATAACAATGCTGGTTTAAAAAAAAATACAGTACTTTTTAGATCTCTCTCTCTCTCTCTCTGTGTGTGTGTGTGTGTGTGTGTGTGTGTGTGTGTGTGTGTGTGTGTGTGTGTTAAGACAGAGGATACCTTGCAGGAATCATTTCTCTCCCTCCACTCCACTGTATGGATCGTGGGGATCAGATTCAGGGCCTTGGGCTTGTTAGCAAGCACTTTTTCCCTCTGCTGTTTTTATCAAAGGGTGGATTTAAAAAGAATAACCTGAACGCATTTTGTCTATGAAATTCCCCTGTGCTATTTTCGTCACCAGATATTAAGAAAACTACCAGCAAGGCAACCGCTAGATGCACGAGGGAAAAAAAAAATCCTGCTTCTCAAACGACTTAAAACCAAAGTATAAGATGAAAATAAGGAAAGCTGGGGTTCTCTTTGTTCTATTTACCTTTCCTAAAGTCATATTTTAAACTGTTTTTAAATTATGCTTTAAAATGGGAACCTATAACAGTGGTCAGAAACAGGAAGTGTAAAGCAGAACCTGTAGGTCTGTGAAACAGGCCAAGAAGCACATTTCTGAGCATCGAGTCTTATGACTTGGCCTCCTCTCATGGTCCCTCTGCTCCTGGCAAATAAACATGACAGTGACAATCATAATAGCTGGTCAATCGATTCATGAAGTAAGCATGGTGAAGCGAATAGGGAGAAAGGATGGATGGATGTTAAAGAGAGATGGCAGTGCTTTGAACACTAAAAGCAGCCCTGGAAATGTCCTGATAACAGGTGCGAGAGCACTTGCAGTAATACCTACACCACATAGACATAAATCCCAAGGGCTTTTGAAAATTATTAATTTCCATATAATAAAATGTACTTTCTACTACTGGCAAAGTACTTATTTAAAGATGAGAATCAGTCACAGACTAAATGAAGCCCCTGAGAGAGAAAATGCAATATACAGCTGCATGATGATGTCCAGAATTTTATCAAGCCAAGTGACTTTATCAGACAAAGTATGGCCTGTTCACATGATACAACCGTTCAGATATTCTAGCTAACCTAATTCTCTGCTCCTGAGCTAAACCAAAGGAAAGATTTTGATGACTTGGGATTTTCACTAACATCTGTTCTGCAGTTTTGTTGACTGGATAACATGCTCAGCAGGTAATTTTGAAACATAAAACACTTTACCCTGTGAGGTTTATTAAGTGTGTTCTCATGCATCATGGGCATTACTATCCATCTGAAAGGATTGGGGAGAAATGCTATGCTGAGGCCCCCAAGATACAGCCTAATCAGTCATCGAAATATTGAAACCTCTGTGAGATTATCTTGGTAGTCTTAATGAAGTAGCAGAACTATTTTCCTAATCAGTGTGTGCGTGCTTGTGTGATCATGCATGCCACAGCGTGTTGGTAGAGGTCAGGAGACTTACTCAGATGTTGGTTCTTAATTTGCATCCTGTTTGAGCAGCCTCTCTCTTATTTGCTACTCCATAACTTGAGGTAGCTGTTTAGCAAGCTCCTGGGAGTCACCTTTTTCCATCTCACTGTAGAAGCTCTGGGATTATAGGTGCTCACTACTGACTCTGACTCTCATGTGAATTCTGGGGATTCTCACTTAGATGCTCACACTTCATGGCAAGAACATTTCCCACTGAACCATTACTCCAGTCACAACCTGGTAACTTATCTAAAAATTAACTCATCCATGGGCTGTGAGGAGGGTTGTGTTTACAACGTGCTTGCCTTGCAACTGCGGGACCGAACTGCCATCCAAAGAATCCAGTTTAAAAAGCTATGCTTTGGCGTCTGCTTGTTATCCTCATGAAGAAGCAGAAACAGGCAGCTCCCTAGAGATTGCTCTCTGAGGCTTGTTATCAGGTTGTAGGGGAATGAGGGATAATGTCTTAAAAGAAAAGGTAGGGAGAAACTAAAGAACAACAGAGTTGTCTTCTAAGCTACACACACACACACTCACATACTCACACATATGTGCAGACACTTTTATAAAGCATGAATTAGCATAGTACTGCCTGACTATTTCCTAGAATGTGAGTTATTCTATTTCAAATAAAACATAACAATTTTCTAGGGTTGTACTAATTTGTGGAGGAAAAGAAATTATAACAGGAAATCGTGTGGAAGAAGTGAGTTCGCACTCATTTGTTTCTGAAACACACTAAATCATGTTTTGTGACCACATTGGTTTAGAAATGAATATTGTCTGGTTCATCACCATAAACATTGATTTTATTATACTAACTTTTCTGATTTTGAGAGAAGTCAAAATTAAAACATGAGGTTCTATTGTTGTATACCCTACTGTGATATCACCAAGAAAAGGCTGAAATCTTTTTAATATTTTCCATTCATATGTTAAAAAGTGTTACAATGGATGGTTGCCATAGTTAACTATATAGCTGAAGCAAAGATGGTAAAAAAGTTAAAGCTGACATAAGTCATCATTACCTTTTTTGTACATTGCTTTTATTATGGTTTTTTTTTTCTGGTTTTAAGGGAAACTAAAATTAAAATATGGGACCTTAAACATACATCTGAAAATTGGCCCCTCAGACATGATTTTATCCATCATGTTAACAATGTAAATTAGGCATTTTCATGGAGACCTTTAATCTCAGCAGTCGGGTGGTGGGAGAAAGGCTAATAGTGCATGCGTAGTTAGAGCCAAATTCTATAATTAATTAATTAATTAATTAATTAATAATTTCCTTTGAAATTTCACACACAAGGTGAAGAAGATGGCTTGCTGGGTAATGCGCTTACCAAACAAACCTGATACGCTGAGTGTGGGTTTCCAGAATCCATGTAAAGTCAAACACAGTATCCTACATATGTCCCCAACTCCTCAAGGAGGTCAGAGGTAGAAAGTAGGGAATTTCTGGAAGGTCACCATTTACCGCAGTTCATGACAAGACAGGCCCTGTATCAAAGTAGGTGGAATGAGGTCCAACCCCCAAAGTTGTCCTCTGCCTTTTATACGTTTACATAAAACATGTGTGTCCACACTTAGACACTTAGACAGATAAACACATACACAGACACAAACACATACATGTGCGCACACATGTGCAAACACACACACACACACACACAAGGTAACAAAGAAAAAGAAGCATAAGGATCGAGATGGCCTCCTTGCAGAATATGGGTTGTTTTTAGTGATGTCAAGGTCCCTGCAGGTGGTACACAGGCAATTGGGACAGCAGAGAAGTCCTCTCTGCTTCTTCAAAGGCAACATATTTAGTTCAGTCCATCCATTTTAAACTTAAAAGTACTATATACTATTTAACTTGGGGGGAGATCCTTACTGCTTTTTAATTGTTAATCATTGGTTTGAAACTTTTACCTAATTATAAAAGAGCATCTGGTTCCTGCATTTCAAAATATCATGTATGTATAACTGGACATAGACTAAGCAGTATGCCTTCAGTAAAAATGCCACGTAAGCAGGGGATCATTTACTGTTTTCTAAGGAAAAGTGAAAGGAGCAGGCAGCCCAGATTTATCTTGCTTCTTAGAGTAAATGAATAGGATGTTTTCTCGGGCTTCTGCCATGTTGTAGTTGCTAGTGGACTTCACTGTGCTTAAGAAAGGAGATGCTGACGCTGTTCTGCTGGTTATTTTTCTGTGTCTGGTCTCCAGTTAGCTGATGCAAATTCACTTATCACAGCTGACTGCAGTCAATGTTCTCATCTGTTTTGTTTTCTTTTCAGCACCCCTATTTTTAGCAGGTACACTCTAGCCTCCATCCAGCTGTATCTACAGCTCAGGGTCCTAAGGAACAAATTAACAGCAGTTTACAGGATGAGAGCAAGGGAACTGGACTTCCATCAATGTGCAGGTTCGAGGTTCTCACCTATGAATGTCAGATCATAGAGGTACTACCATGAGTTCATGTGGTTGTTTGTGTTAAAGTCAGAACATTCTAGGAGCTAAAGAAGTCTAGGGCCATGGTGTGCTGGAAAAGGCACTATGCTAGGATAGAGGTGTCCTGGGCTCTGTGTTTCTTGGTCCCTTGGGTTAGCTGCCCCAGCTCTAAGGGCTTCCGGTTCCAGGTGTTGAAATACAACCAAGACAACTAAACAATCAGAGTAGCAGCACTGGGGAGTATGACCTGAAGTCATTACTAAAACACAAGCAGAAATGCCTAACAATTTGTGTGTGTTATGTTTACACCCATGTGTCTGGAGGCCAGAGGCCAATGTCCAGGTGTGCTCCTCCATTACTCTCAATTTCATTTTTGGAGACAAGACCCCTCATTGATCCTGGAGCTTACTGACCAGCAAGTCACAGGAATCCCCTATTCTGCTCTCCCCCTTTCCCCAACCCCAACATTCAGGTTACAAGTGGGCATCACCATGCCTGGCTGGACCTGGGAGCTGGGCATCCAAGTTCAGGGGATCGTGCTTGTGCAGCAAGCCCTTGACTGGATGAGACATCTCCTCAGCCACACAGGGTAATTTCTATCTGGAAATTCTCTCAATGCCAAGCTCTGCTAGCAAGAAGAAAATAATACAAAAATTAGAGAGAGGAAAATATAAACTGGAGAGAGGAGCCTGAGAGTTGGAGCCTGTAATCTGCAATCACTAAGTGCACAGCTGTCAAGAAGTGAGTTGTCAAGGTCTGTGTCTGCCAAAGAACACTGCTACACTGAAAAAGGAGAAAGGCCTTTCAAAATGCCAGATTTAATACAAGATTCTACTGCATGGATAAATACTACAGTGACTTAGAGACAAAGACACAGGAATATCTGCAGGTAAATATAATCACAGATTTATATTGTATGCCAGTGAGAAATTCAAATTTTTTCTGTTTTAGAGTTCTAGGGAATATTTTTTTCTAAGTTAATGATTATTGCCTGACAAGCAAACGCACTCTTTCTGAAACATGGGGTCACAACAGGGCAGACAGTTTATATGCTGAGTTTGGAGTTTTCTTCCCCTCTTGAATTCTGGCTACTGCATTAAGCATATGCCCTGAGGTCATATGTACAGGATATTTTTAAACTGTCAAAACAGAGAAATATGGTACCTCTAAATACTTCAACTTGAGGGAAATCCTCCACATAGTCCAGTGTGAGCATAAACAGACTGTGAAATAATTCTTAAACATTCACATGAAATTTGTAATTATAATGCCTTTCAGAAACTCATTCATAGCAACATATAATAATAATCACAGATCAACATATATCTGATAAATGCTTAAGGAATGAGGGAGAGGAAGAAAGATATTAAAAGAAGATATAAAGAAAGCAGAGACCATGAAAGGCACCAAAATAGTTGCTCATGCAATGTTCCACTGGAAGGGAAAATGTAGTAAGCAGAATGTGTACAAAGATACATAATGCAAATCTGGGAACATGGAGACAGCTCAGAGTTAGATATGTAGACTATTTTTCCAGAGAACCCAAGTTTGGTTCCCAATTTTCATGTCAGGCAACTCATAACTGCTTCTAACTCCAGCTTCAAGGAGCCAAATATCCTTTTGTCTCTGTACCACTAACATGCAACATGCATGTGATTTACACACAGAAATAAATAAATAAATAAATAAATAAATAAATAAATAAATTTAACATACATGAGAACATGAAGAAATAGCTGTCCTCTGGCTTCCAAATATCTTTGCCTTGAAATATGTGTTCATGCATGTCAAAACATACATATGCACATGTACACACACACACACACATACACACACACATGCACACACACACACACACAAAAAACCACTGTACACATGGTAATAAATTTAAAAAATATATTCAGAGAAACTAGAGTTAGAAAAATTCATGTTAGACTCATTTTCAAAACAAGCTATGAAGTGTATCCAAACAGTAAGAAACATCAAGAGAGTCACTGGAGTCATAGCAAGGCTTCATCAAGGACATGAGCAGTTAGGGCTCTAGTTAATTAGAGTCAAAATCTTAAAATCACAGCAAAAGCAAAGCAAGCTCCACCGAGTGGTTGGAAGTTGCCGAGATGTCACCGAGAAAAAAAATGAGAATAATGTTGTGATGTGTTTGAATCTTAAGAGAGACAGAAGTTTGCACCTTGAGAAGTGAGTTGTTGAAAGAACCAGGCATAGAGGCCTCTACCAGTGAGCCCAAGTTCAGAGAGTCAGAAACAGACAAAGTAAGAAACTGAGATATTTGATTACAGAACAAAGACAAACATTCAAGGTCTTGCAAGAGAGCTCAGTAGGGAAAGATGCCCTCCTTGAGGCCTGAAACCTGAACTTAGTACTCGGGACTCATGCGGTAAAGAGAACGCACACATACTAGCTGTCTTTTAACCTCTACACTTGGGTCAGGATACTTGAAGACCCACACACATGTACATACATGAATACATTTTTAAGTGATAACATTAACCTTGAAAGTAATCAATGATAAAGCTGAACATTTTTCTTATTAACATCCATTCCTACTGACTCCCCACCCTTTTGTCCTGATTAATTTATCTGACTAGTACTATTCGACTAGTACTATTCTTGTCCTAAGGATTATATGATGGAGTTTTTCCTTTTCATATTTTGACATCCTACTTCCATGCTCTCCCCCTCTTAACACATGAACTCAACCAAAATAATTTGGTTTTACTTATTACATCACCAGCGCCTTGACCAAGACTGGGAACAAAACCAGATCCAGGTAAAGATTTGTTTACTGTTACTGAATCAGCACATTTGAAGTTGCACAAGCATTAAATTTCGAGTAAGAAAAATAAAGTTACTAAGAAAATAATACTTAGAAATGCATATGCATATTTGAAGTTACATATTTTTAAGTTAAAGAACACAATGTTTCTAGAACTTTCTGGAGTATTTAAAAGGTATGTTGAAACATTTATGCCTTTCTGATGAAACTTGTGATAAATACTAAATAGTCTTGGTGTTGATACACAATGCTAATGAAGAAAATTTCTAGATCAAGCAATTACTGAGGGTTTCAGATGAGGAAGGCTTTGAAGAACATTGGAAAGGAGGCTTGTCAGTCACAATGAAGACTAAATGCAAGGTTTCAGTGAGGAAAGAGCCAAGTGTTGAAGGCACAGAAAAGAAGTGGTTGGAAGTTGCCCTGGTGAGTAATGAGGCAATTGTAAGATGTTATAACACAAAGGCAACATACTTCATTTCTCTGGCAGACGTGGTCAAGGGTTGGCTGTTATGTGAAATACACTGGGGATGCACAGAAACATTTCATTAGGAAATAAATCATTACTTCACTCAATACGTGCTCAATGAAGAAAGCTATGCTTCAGGAGCTCGTGTAGAATGTTTTTGGCACAGCTTGAAGGACATCTTTAAAATGTCTAAGCTCATCATAGAAGGCTTCCTAAACTGAGATTATGTGGAGGATCAATAGACCTAAACAATCTGTAGATAAATGTAGAACATCCTAAGAACTGAAGGGGAGAAAAAAATGTGTGTATAAGCTCTGAAGCAGAAACCCATAAGACTACACATAGGTCTGAATAAGCAACATAAAGACCATGAAAGAGGGCAAAAAGGCTCCAGAATGAGAGAGTGAGAAAGAGACCAGATCAGAAAGCCTAGTCAGCCATAATGAGAAGTCATGGCTTTGTCTTTATGGAAATGGAGTGTCATTAAAGAAAAACAATTAGGAGGCTACTAATATAATTGTGTCATAAATAACGCATTTGGAGTGAACTGGAAAAGGTTGGAAAGGAAAAGACAGCACAGAGATACTTAACGGGGAAATGGGGGACGTTAGTCATAGCTGAAATGTGAAAACTAAGGCAACCTCCGTATTTTGTTAAACATACAGGAGTGGCCACCACAGCACCACTTAATTGAAATGACACCAAAGCTTTGTATCTGAAGCATCTGACGCTTTGTGATGCTGGCAAAATGATTCAACAAATGAAGTTATCACTGCATAAGCATGAGGACCCAAGTGTCACTCCAAAGTATCCTTTAAAATCCAGATATGACGGAAAGCACCTGTGATCCTAGCACTAAGGGAGTGAGAACAAGCTGATCCCAAATCCTGAGGTTCAATAGAATAGTGTAGGTTCAATACCTAGTGTAGCCAAACTAGTCAACACTGGGTTCACTGAGTGACCCTCTATCAAAAGAAAAAAAAAAAAAATGAAGGAGAATGGAGGAAGAAAACAACTTCAATTTCAGGTCTCCACACGAGCATAGTTATAGATAAATGTGTACAGATCCATACACAGATATTCACACATACAGAGAAACTGAGAGAAATATATATGTATACAATAACAATATGTACAACAGAAAAGGAGGCCATGAATTTGTTTTCCCCTTTCTTTATTTATTCACTTTATATCCCAATCATAGCACCCTCCCACCTATCCTCTCAGTCCGACCCTCACACCCCATCCCCATTTATCCTTCTCTGAAAAGGAAAGACCCCCCCATGGGAACCAAGGCAGCCTGGCACATCAGGACTTATCAGAACTAGGTACATCCTCTCCCACTGAGGCCAGACATAGGATGCCCAGCTAAAGTTAAGGGATCTAAAAGTAGGCAACAGAATCAGAGTCAGCCCCTGGTCTGCTTGTTATGGGCCCCACATGGAGAACATGTTACCCATCTGCTACGTATGTGTAGGAGGCCTAGGTCCAGCCCATGCATGTCCTTTGGTTGGTGTTTCAGTCTCTGAGAACCCCCATGTACCCAAATTAGTTGACTTTGTAGATCTTATGGTGCCCTTGACCTCTCCGGCTCCCTCAATCCTTCCTCCCCCTCTTCCACAAGACTCCCTGAGCTCTGCCTAATGTTTAGGTGTGGGTCTCTGCATCTGTTTCCATCAGCTGCTGTATGAAACCTCTCAGATGACAGTTGTGCTAGGCTCCTGTCTGCTAGCATAGCGGAGTATCATTAATAGTGCCCCAGGTTGGCTCTCTCATGTGGGATGTGTCTCTTGTTGGGCCAGCCATTCGTTGGCCAATCACTCCATCTCTACTTCATCTTTATCTTGCACATCTTGTAAGCAGGACAACTTTTGGAACTAATGTTTTATGGGAATGTTGGTGTCCCTCTCTCTCCAATGGAAGTCCCATCCAGTTGCATGAGGTGATGACATCAGCCTCTATATCCCCTGCTGATAGAAATCTCAGCTTGTGTCACCCCCATAGATTCCCAAGAGCTTCCCCTTTCCTAGGTCTCTGGATTGTCCCAGAGATATACTTCCCAAATTTTCCCTTCTCTCTTTAGAACTCTTGCTCTCCCCTTCCTACACCTGATCCCTGCCCCTGTTGCCCTCCCTTCCCCATCCTCCACTCAGTTCCCTCTCTCCATCCACAGATGATCTCTATTTTGTTTCCCCTTCTGAGGTTCAAGAATCCTCCCTTGGCCTCTCCTTGTTACTTAGCTTCTTTGAGCCTATGGATTATAGCATGGCTATCCTATAGTTTGTGGCTAATATCTACTTATATGTGAATACATACCATGTTTGTCTTTCTGGGCCTGGGTTACCTTACTCAGGACAGTCTTCCATTGTTGGTGGAAGGGCAAACTGGAAAAACTACTTTGGAAATCAATTTGGGTGTTTCTTGGAAAATTGGGAATAGTTCTACCTGAAGCACTCCTGGGCATATACAAAAATAAATACTACACCATACCACAAGGATATATGCTCAACTATGTTCATAGCAGCATTATTCATAATAGTCAGAAACTGGAAACAACATAGATGTCCCTCAACTAAAGAATGGATAAAGAAAATGTGGCTTATTTGCACAATGGAATACTACTTGGCTATTTTTAGAAGAAAGACATCAAACAATTTGCAGGCAAATGGATGAAATTGGAAAATATCATCCTGAGGCCATGAATTTGAAGGAAAGCAGGAAGGGTTATATGAGAGGGTTTGGAGTGAGGACAGATAAAGAATAAATGCAATTAAATTATAAATATAAGCATTTTAATTAAAACTTTAAAAAGAACAAACTCTTAAATGATTTTACATTTGAATATTATAAAAAAATCCAAGGAATATACAGAATATAGTAAGAAAATAATACTTAAGCATATACATTTACAGATAATCATAAAGTGACAGCTAAAACAAGCCATCCCTTTATTCAGCTGTTGAAGGAATAAATGAAGGCTCAATCTGAGTTTACAATAAACTTCCTTCATTCAAATCCCAGCTGTGGCTGACTGTGTGACTCTGGATAAGACCCATAACCAGCTTCTATGTCGCTTTGTAAAATAGACCTAGACAAACATACACTACAGGTGACTCACAGAAGTGGATGCTCATAGTCAGCTATTGGATGGAACACAGGGCCCCCAGTGGAGGAGCTAGAGAAAGGACCCAAGGAGCTGAAGGGGTCTGCAACCCTATTGGTGGAACAACAATATGAACTAACCAATACCCCCCCCCACCCAGAGCTCATGTCTCTGACTGCATATGTAGCAGAAGATGGCCTAGTCAGCCATCAGTGTGAAGAGAGGCTTCTTGGTCTTGCAAACTTTATATGCCTCGGTACGAGAGAACACCAGGGCCAAGAAGTGGGAGTGGATGGGTAGGAGAGGGGAGGGGGAAATAGGGGACTTTTGGGATGGCATTTGAAGTGTGGATAAAATAAATACCTAATAAAAATTGTAAAAAATATTTTAAAAAGGAAGGTTAACTTAGTCTCTTAAAAACTCCTGTCCTATAATAAGCACATTGTAAATATTGGTTTGTAGTTTTGTTACTACAGTCTCTACAGATCTCTCAAGTTCTGAAAGTAAAGCAAGACTAGAGCATCTCAAGGACAGATGAGCTGAGTCAGGTGGAAAGCTCCTGATTGCAGGAGGGGATCACAGAGACTGGTAAATGCCAGGAACACTTGAGGTGCTCAGGGAGTGTTTGTTCTTTTAGTACTGTTTTCAGATTGAAGAAAGAGTTGAGAGAATGAAACACTATACTTGGTGTTGTCATATTTCTCTGTGGAACTGAGTTTCATCAGCAAATTTCCAGGGAAGAAACTAACATGATACAAGTAGCCAAACGCGTACTGTACAGACAAAACCACTGAGACTCAGTGATTCAGCAAGTACCAGGAACTCCATAAGCAGTGACTGGCAGAGCAGGAACCAGACATGAATCTGTCTGTCTGTCTGTCTGTCTGTCTGTCTTCAAAGCCCAGACACCAGTCTCCTACTTCTTGGTGTTATTATTATCTATTGTATTAATGTTCATGTTTTAACACTAAGTGTAGAAAATGCATTAGATTACCTTTTGTCCACTATTGATTAGTTGTATTAATCTAACAGTTACTTTTGATCATAACTCCTTGGGAGTTTAGCACACACATATTGCATTATTCATTAACACCACCACTGCTTTCATCAGCTACCATTCATCTTTACAAGAAGCTTCCCTTCTACTGAACTGAACTTTTTTAGAGTAAAAAAATAAAATAAAATGTATCCTTATTTTACAGATGAAGGATCTAAGAAAGAAGGCAGTAACTAAGCTGAAGTTTAAAAACATCTTTAGCAAACTTGACATTTGAATCTAAATAACCTAGTCTGGGAGGTAATACCTTTCTAATTCTTTCATTTATTGAGATTATATCATTTCCCTTTCCTCACTCTATATTCTTGCATACACCCATCCTTCTTTTCTTTCAAATTCCTGACTTCACTCATAAAATCTCACCAACATTAACACAACATGGGCTGAACAAGGATAACCATGCTAAAGTGGGCAGACATGCTTATGAGCCACACTCCTATCACTGAAGAGATGCTGACAGATCTAATTTTGTGCTGATCTTATGCAGTGGCTTCATGAATAGAACCACCCCATTATATCCAGAAGATGTCTTTTGTACCAGACCTCCTTATCCTTTGTCTTTTCCATCCTATCCACCTTCTCAGTGTTCCTTGAGATTAGGAAGGAGTGATGTTGATGTCCCAATTTGAGTCAAGCACTACATCATTACTTGCTTCACTCTGACAACTCAAAAGTCTCCACATTTATTGCTTCCATAGGGATCAGAGCCTGCTTAGACAAAGGGTAGAAAAGCATTGATCTTTGGGTAGAATCACATATATTTGGAAATCAGTTTATCAAGTCTGCTACAACAGCAAATTCAATCAAATAATGGCTGGCTACTCCCAAAACAGTCATGCTACTATTGTACCAGAGCTCAGTAAATTTGCCTGGCAGATTAGTATTATAATTTGCAGCATATAAATATTGATTAACACCTTTTAATATTTGATTAGGCCTACGTGCATAGATTTTTAGTAATTTCTTAAATTTGTTATATTTCTTAATGCCTCAAGGAATGATACCTCACAAGTTTGTTAAAATCATGTGCCATACCACGTATAAGAACTTAGGGGCTGGAGAGATAGCTCAGCAGTTAAGAGCACTGATTGCTCTTTCAGAGATCTTGAATTCAATTCCCAGAAACCATGTGGGGGCTCACAACCATCTGTAATAGAAAAAGTAAACATTTTTTTTTTTGGAAAAAAATTAAATAACATCAGAAGGTGCTACGTAAGCTCATGAGGTACAATAGTAGAAAAATACAGCTATAAGCATAACCAACCAACCACTCCACAAAAAAAGAAACACATTCTTAGTATTTTAAATCTGGTAATTTAAAGAATTCTCATGGTGGGGAGGCTCAAAGGCCTCATGGGGCAACCTACTTCTCGTATGCTGCTAATTAGGCATAGTATCAAATTGTTCTCTAAATTCATATCTCTCAACCTGTAGATTAGTGTAGCACTCTGATCTCATTGGAGTTTTGTTTTCATTAAACAGTAGCTAACCCAGAAACCCAGAGCTAATCAAAGTGCAGTGCTAAGTGTTGATAAAGTACTGAGTCATAAATAAGATATCCATGTCACTCCCCTCATAATCAGAGACTATCACAGAGGAGAGGGCGGAGAGAATATAAGAGCCAGAGGGAAGCTGGTCTCCTGGACATGACAGGACCACTATAATCATGAACTCACAGCTTCTGGGGTTGCCTGAACAGGACAGGCACAAGATCATCTGTCAACATTCCAACATGGAAGTTGGAGAGAATAGGAAGCCCCAATGCCTAAATGAGGAACTATTGGTAGTAGAGAGGGAGAGTTAGTTTTCATTAAGAGTATAGTCCTTACAAGAAGAGCAAGAGAGTTAACTCACCTAAACCCTTGGGGATTCCAAAGATTGAACCACCAACCAAAGAGCAAGCATGGGCTAGACCTAGGTGCCTCATCCATATGTAGCAAATGTGCAGCTTGTTATTCATGCAGGTCCCCCAACAACTGGATGAGGGGCTGTCCTTGACTTTGTTGCCTGTCTGTGGATCCTGTTCACCTAACTGGGATGCCTTGTCTTGCCTCAGTAGGAGAGGGTGCACCTAATCCTGGAATACTGATGTGCCAGGATTGGTTGGTATGGGGGAGGGCTCCCTCTTATCAGAGGAGAAGAGGAGATGGGTAAATGGGGGGCTCTGTGAGGGGGGAATGGGAAGAGATGGGGGCTGTGATCAGAATGTAAAATATTGAAATATATATGAAAAAGAGTCTGGTTCTTGGTCGGGTGGCCAGGCCTCAGTACTTGGTCCCACACCGATGAGTACATGAGCAACAAAAACTGGACTATATGAGCTATTAAAAAGTAAAATCTTTCTAAAATGAGGACACAAAGTTTGGATGGGGTAGCAAGGTAGAATTGAATCTTGGAGGCATTAGGGAGAGGAGTAGAAGAGCAACTGTGATCGAAATACATTGTATAAAAGTCTCAAATAATAAAATGTGTTTTAAGAAGTACTATATTGAAACCCATTACTTGGTTTGCCAAAGTAAAATAATAATAGTAACTTAAGAATTCATAAAGAACTTACTTAGGCCTGGGTTTATATCAATCGTACAGTGCTTGCCTCACATGGTCAGAACTCAGATTTCCTTTCTTCCATACCAACCCTTCCTCTTTCTTTGTACTCTAACACTATTGAGAATTTTATTGTACTTTGGATCCTGGGCAACCCAAAAAGCTCCATATACTTGGTCAATGGGTTGGTGCTATTGGATTTTGAAGGTTTCAAGAGATGGGGCCTAGTAATAGAGCTTTATGTCATTGAGCTATACCTTCCTAAGGGATAGTAAAACACTAGGCCTTTCCTATCCATTGATGCCTCTTGGCCATTAGATAAACAGTGTTGTTTAAGATAGTCTCCTGCCCTTGCTCACCACCAAGAGGATATTCATATCCTAAAAGTGTTTCCTGCCTAGTCATAGACTGGAACCTTAAAACTGAGAAAAAATCAGTCTTTCCTCATTTTAAGTTAATTGTCTCAGGTATTTATTATAGTGATGGAAAGATGACTATCATATTCTTCGCAAAATATGTCTCAATGTCCACAGTCTTTTTCAGACCATCTGTTGAGTTAAATGGGAGAGAAATGGGCCCCACATGTCTATGGTTAGCAGTAGACACCTGAAGTCATAGAATCATAAGATTAGGGTGTGGGCTATTGAAGTTTAATCCTGGTTCTTCCTCCCAGCCCCATGTTCCAAGAAACAAGACTCAGACTCAAAATATATTTACAAATACCTTGACAATATAGCTAGGTTCTTCTCTGACTAGAATCATAGTTTGAGATAACCCACTTATTTTAACCTACATCCTGCCACGTAGCTAGACATCAGAAAGAGCTGTTCTCAGTCAACTACTCATTTTGCCTTTATTTTCAAATTGTTCTGCTCTTTGGTCTTTTGAAGGTGAAAATAGAGGATAGCCATTAAGCAACTATGCACAGGACACAGTGGAAGAACTATGCATAGTAATCCTCCTTTATTGGTATAAGAATGTATTCCAATACCCACAGTGTATGCTTGAAACCATATATAGTATCAAACTCTACACATACCCCATTATATCTCCATTGGCATTCCTATGGAAAAGTTTCATGTCTCGATTAGGAACAGTAACAGAGTAACAATGACTATAAATACAATAGAATGACTATATTAATTAAGCCATGGATCACAAGAGAACCCAATAATACACCAACAATAGACTGCTACTGTGTGACTGTGGGTGACTGCCATATATAGCACAGACATTCTGGGGATGATTCACATCCTGGATGCAACACAGTGAGATTGCTTCACCATTTATCATATTTCTTAGAATAATGCACGGCATAAATCTTATGAATGTTTTAGTTCTAGGCTTTTATATTTAGCAGTCCTGCACCACGATTAGCAACAGACACCTGAAGTCATAGAATCATCAATAATGAATGGGCTATTGAAAATAAGTTCTGGTTCTTCTCCCAGCCCCATGCTCCCAGAAACAGGACTCAGACTCAAAATAGATTTACAAATACCTTGACCATATAGCTAGGATCTTCTCTGACTAGAATCATAACTTGAGATAACCCATTTATTATAACCTACATTCTGCTACATAGATGGTTACCTGTGTTCAGGTACCACAAGTCTTGGGCTCTATCTTGCAGAAGCTATTTCCATACTAAGAAATCAATATAACATGTCACCAGATCAATCTCTATGATGGATAGATTTAGAAACAAAAACATGAGTTATCACCAATTATTTTTTCCAATAGCCTTTTCTTTTCTGCAGTGTCTTTTGATTTATAACCCTCTGCCTATAGTTATTTCTTCCATTGTGGCATCAAGTATCCCTGTGGAGTTTGAAGAAATTAAGCTGAGTAGAGTTAAATTCTATAAATACTCCAGGAAAGTGCTCATGTTTTTTATGATGGGAGTTAGTATGAGAGCACTAGTAGACTATTTCAGAGCAGAGAATCCATTTGTTTTAATGGAACACCCAGTGTATTGGAGCATATTGTGCTCCAAGAAAACTCGTTCTCAGGAATGTACTGTGCGAGGTACTGCATTACCAGAAATAAAGCTAAGTTCAGTATATTCTAAAATATGGGTCTTGTGACCCATCCAACTTAAATAGTACTGTTTGCCTTCTATAACCGTGATGATATGAAAAAAGCCCAAATTACAGTCCTATTGGGAAAACAGGGTGAAGTGAATGTCATGTATCTTTATGTCTCTTATCCCCAAAGTTGGTGATTGTAGCAATACCTTAAGGTCATAACAAGAAAGAGCAGGAAGAAATTGTTTATGTTGTCTTACTACTCTAATTTGTAGCTTTTAATGTAGATATTAAGACAGCAAATATTATAAACAAGCTTAGGTATAATTTAAGTGATTAATAATAATATAAAACATACATGTAGGCACACATACACACTATACCTTGACGCTTTCTCCTTTTGCCCCCTAGGATTTCTCATGAGTTTGGCAAGGAGAACTTCTCTCTCAAGAATTATCTAGTGAGATTTTTAAAGATTCATTCTGTATATAATTAAAAAAAAAACAAAAACAAAAACAAAAAACTATGTGAAGCTGCCAGCTTGCTTTTCTTACTAGATTGATCCCTCCTATCCTGAGCAAGATGCCACAATTTAAATTTTGCTCATGACCTTCTCACTTCTTTACTTCTGTAAGAGTTACAGTTTGGGGCAGACACATCCTCTCTAGAAGATTAATGAACACATTTGGCAAAGATGGGTCAGAGATAACTGGAGGAGGATGCTTTTCCCAGTTCTGAGTTACTTAGAAAGGAAATGAAGTGCAATTTAATTTGAAAATCTACATAAGCTGGGCGGGATGTGGCCCAGTTTGGACAGGGCTTGCTTAGCATTCACAAAGCCATGAGTTCAATGTCTACTGCTGCAAAGAAAATCTGTAGTCATACATGTTTGCAATCCCAGAGCCTGGTAGGCAAAGGCAGGAACATCCAGAGTTCAAGGTCATCTTCAACTATACAGCTAGTTTAAGGCCAGACAGTACTACATTAGACAGTTTCTCAAATAAAAAAATTTGGGATTAATACAGTGGGATCTGAATTTGCATGGGTTCTCTTACTCTTGATTCTATGAGGAAAGAGTGATAGGTGCCCCAGAAAAGGACAGCACAACTCCATGTACATAGACTGGATGTAGGCTATCAAAGCTGTGAGCAGAGGTCAATGCCGTGTGTCATCAGAAGCAGTCATTGAGCAATGATTTTAAAAGCTGAACTGGATTTGAAATCCCATTTTGTATTCAGCTATATATCCTGACCTAAACCATTTAGCTTCATTGGGCCTGGAATTTTCTCTAAAAAGAAAGAGTAGCAAACTCTGCCTATGTCACTGAAGAGTGATGAAGATCATTAGACATTCATTCAGTTATGTAAGTCTTGAATGAAAAAAAAATTTAAATCCCTTAATGGAGAAGAATAGACTCCATATCTTCAAGCATTGATCATCAAGGCCATCTTCTGCTTTGCTGACTATCTGGCTCACTACAGATGGATTTTATCTATTCAACATGGAGGTGAAAATTTTTGTCAGCTGATAATCTCCTAGCAGAGAAATAGGCCCCTCTTGCTGAGCCTCTGCATAAAGGAGTCCAAAACCTAACTCTGGTTGGTTCAGTTCACTATGCAAACAGTCACTGTGCCTAGGCTATAGGAAATTTGAATGAACTATGCCTAAAGCAAACATATCTTTAATTGCAGGATAAGATTCTATATTCTTATCAGCACAGTCCATCAAGCTCTGTAACTTCTTGATCTTTCATATACCTTTATTTGAAAATGATATGATAGTATACATAAGTGACCCCAAAAAATTCCAATGGGAAACTGGTACAGATGATTAACAGCTTCATCAAAGTAGCTAGATACAAAATTAACTCACAAAAATCTGTAACCCTCCTATATGGACTGAAAATAAATAAGGGAAATTACCTTTCAAAATAACCATAAATAATATAAAATATCTTGAGGAAACTCTATCCAAGCAAATGAAAGTCTTATATGGCAAAAACTTAAGACTTTGTACAAAGAAATTGAAGAAGGTATCAGAAGATGGAAAGATATTCTGTGCTCATGGAACAATAGAATTAACATAGTAAAAATGCCATTCTACCAAAGCAATCTACAGATTATATGAAATCCCCATCAAAATCCTAACACAGTTCTTTAGAGATGATGAAAAACTTCATACAGAGAAGCAAACAAACAAACAAACAAACAAACAAACAAACAGGATAGCTACAACAATTCTGTACAATAAAAGACCTGCTGTACTTCATCAACATCCCTGATTTCATCTTGTACTACAGAGCTATAGTATTGGCATAAGAATTGACACATTGGTCAATGGAATCAAATTGAAGATGGAAATTTACACACCTATGGACACCTGATTTTTTAAAAAGAAACCAGAAATAAACACTGGAAAGAGACAGCATCTTCAACAAATGCTTCTAGTTAAACTGAATGTCTGTATTAGAAGAATGCAAAAGATTCATACTTATCACACTGTACAGTGGACCTCATGAAACTGAAATGCTTCTGTAAGGCAAGGAATATCATCAATAGGACAAAATGGGAGCCTAGAGAATTGGGAAGATTTTTACCAACTCCAAACTGACAGAAGACTAATGTCCAAAATATATAAAGAACTCAAAAACTATATGTAAAAAATAAATAATAATAATATAATTTTAAGCCGGATGGTGGTGGTGCACACCTTTAATCCCAGCACTTGGGAGGCAGAGGCAAGCAGATTTCTGAGTTCAAGGCCAGCTTGGCCTACAAAGTGAATTCCAGGACAGCCAGGGCTATACAGAGATACCCTGTCTCGGGAAAAAAAACCAATATATATCTATAGATAGATAGATAGATAGATAGATAGATAGATAGATAGATAGATAGATAGAATCTTATACATGTCACAATGGATAAGATCAGTAACAAGTGACAGCTCATGGTGTCAAGGATGTGGAGAAAGGGGAACACTCTTCTATTGGTAGTGAGAATACAAATTTGAACAACCACTATGAAATCAATATGGTGGTTCCTTAGAAAACTGGTAATTGATCTACCTCAAGACCCAGCTAGAGCACTCTTGGGCATATATCCAAAGAATACTTCATCTTACCACAAGACATTCTGTTAACCATGTTCATTTCTGCTTTATTCACAATAGTGAGAACTTGGAAACAACCTAGATGTCCCTCAGCCAAAGAATAGATAAATAATATGTGGTACATTTATACAATGGAGTATTACTAGTGTTTAAAAAACATGGAATTTGCAGACAAATAGATAGAACTAGAAAAAATTATCTCAGGTGAGTTAATCCCGACCCAGAAAGACAAATATTATATGTATTCACTTATAACTAGATATTAGCTGTTAACTATCCAAGCTAAAATCCATATATGTAGTGAAATTAGGTCAAGAGGAGTAGTCTGGAGAATGCATGGATATCCCTTGGAAGGAGAAATAGAGTAGATTTTACAGGTAAACAGGAGATATCAGGTCAGGCGAGTTGGGATGAGGGCAGAGAGTATGGAGAGAGATGGCTGGAACTAGGGAGCATTTAGAGGCTGGTGTGAAAACCTTCTTAAAATCTATGAAGATGATTTTAATGAAGACTCCTAGTAAAGGGACATACAGAGTCTCCACTGGCCACCATTTGTAGCCAGGCAAGGCTTCCAGTTCAAGGACTAGATTGTATTCAATTAAGTTGTTAGGAAAGGGTATCCAGTGGAAAGCCCTCAAACAACTCAGATGGTGCTAAGACAAAGATTGCTCTCCCAAAACTGACAACAGAGTCCCCATTGTCAAGGATAGTATTCACACATCTCATTAAACATGGAGAGGTGGAGCAGGTACCTGCATGAAACCTTCACCCTTACATTACAGACTCTTTGGTGTAGAAAGGCTACCAAAAGAGAAACATGGCATTAACCCAGCCACAAAACTTTTTGCCTGCAAGGTGTCCTGATTGCAAAGTACACTATGGCAATGGTGGTGCAGAATTTGTAGGAGTAGCCAACCAGTGTCTGATTTAACTTAAGGCCCATTCCATGAGAAGGAATCCATACTCAACACTACTTGGAGAACCAGAATCAGAGACTAGATAGCCCAAAAACATAGGGTAAAACCAAATACAATTCAGTCAAAAAAATCAATTAAATGCTTCCTAATGATATTATGCTGAACTCATAGGTCAAAGCCCTATCCAGTCATCATTAGAGAGGCTTCCTCTATTGGAATAGATGCAGAGACCCACAGCAAGACATTACTCAGAGAGAGAGAGAGAGAGAAAGAGAGAGAGAGAGAGAGAGAGAGAGAGAGAGAGAGAGAGAGTCAAAATTGGAGGTCTCCATCAAATCCCTTCCCTCAGAGCTCAAGGAATCCTATAGAAAGGGAGGCAGAATGATTGTAAGGGTCAGAAGGAATGAAGGATACCAGGAGAACAGAGCCCACTGAATCAATTAGGCAAATCTCATATAAGCTCACAAAAAAAAAAAAAAAAAACCTGAATGAGCAGGCACAATGCTACATGTGTCTGCACCGAATCCTCTGCATGTATAGTATAGCTATTATCTTACTATTTTTATGGGAATCCTGACTTTGCAAATAAGTGCACCTCTTAGACTTTTGCCTACTCTTGGAATTCTTTTCCTCCTATTGGGTTGTTGTGTCCAACTTCGATATAAAAATTTTGGCTTTATCTTATTTTGTCATGTTTCATTGTTATCTCTTAGAATCCTATTCTTTTCTGAGAGACAGAAAGGGAGTGGATCTGGAGGGGAATGGAGGTGAGGAGGAAATGAAAGGAGTTAAACTATAGTCAGGATATATTGTAAGAGAAAAATCTATTTTCAAAAGATAAAAAAGAAGATGATGAAGTTAGCATGTAGAAAAGAGGAAAAAAACATGTAAAAATCACAGAAAATGACAAGATTTTGAAAGTTCTTTTGTGAATTCTTTGATACTCCTAAAAGTGTCAGCCTTGTGTTTTCAAACCAAACATCTAAAAATTTTTACTGTGATGTAAAATGAGGATAATACCATTCTAGAATCAAACTTATGTCACCTAGGTATGAAGTTGACTATTTAAGTTGTTGCAAATAACAGAAGGTGACAGCTCAGGCTTTTATCTATACATAGATGACTTTCTAAAAAATATTATGCATAAACACAGTACAAATATAATTAGATATTGTCATGGTTACTTTTCTACATGCTGTGATAAAATATTCTAACAAAAGCAACTTAAGGGGGGAATGCTTTTTCCTGATGTAGAATTCGAGGTTACAATCAATCCATGATATCGGGAAGGTCACACTGGCAGGAGCTTGAGCCAGCTAGTTACATTCTATCTGCAGTCAGGGAGCAGAAAATGATGAATGCTGTGCTCAACTCACTTGGATACAAGCCCAGGATGATAATGCCCACAACGGGGAGATCATCTCAATTAGCCTAATCAAGGTAATTCCCACAGGCAAACCCAAAGGCCCATCTTCCAGGTGAGTCCAGACTGCATCAAGTAAGCAACTAAGTTTAACCATCACAACTCCTCCCTCTGAACTTAACACCAGAACATGTCCCTTTAAAGCTACCCCTTGTCTCCAAAGTCCCGTATTTATCTCATAATGCAATCCAATTTCAAAAGTCCCCACAGGCAGGAACAATTTCAGCAGTTTTACAAGCCAAAGTCTCGTCTGAGACTCAAGGCAATCTCTATAAACTGTAAGCTCCTGTAAAAATAAAAAGAAGTTACATATTCTCAACATGCAATGGCAGAAAGTAGGCATTTCCATTTCAATAGAGAAAAAAAGGCAGAGCAAGGAGTGATATGGAAAATGCAAGAACACAGCCCAAAAGGATAAAGGCCACATGCTGCAGCCCCATGTGGAATATGGGTCTTTTCCTGTAGTCACCTGGGCTCCAAACGGCTTGAGTAACCCCCATTCTTTCAATATCTTCTGTTGATATTGTCAACAGATCTCTCTCTCTCTCTCTCTCTCTCTCTCTCTCTCTCTCTCTCTCTCTCTCTCTCTCTCTCTCTCCCTCCCTCCCTCCCTCCCTCCCTCCCCCCCTCTCTCTCCTCCTCTCCTCTTCTCCTCTCCCCTCTCTTTCTATATCTCTCCTCTCTCCCCATCTCTCCTTCTCTCCCTCTCTCCCCATTCTTCTTTCTCCCTCCCTCCTACTAACACTCCCTCTCTCCCTCCCTCTTTCCAACTCACTTCTTGTCTTCAGCATCCTTGGTGGATATTCCATGGTCCCGGACTCGAGACCACCCTGAGATTTCCATTGCAACCCAGGTCTCATCTCCACAGATTAAAATGATGTCCACTCAGGGACTCCTTTCATGGATTCTGACACATTACTTGACATCAACACCTTTCTGAAATAGGGCTCTGTGACCCTGTCAGTCTTGCTTCTTTCATGGCTGTAAAGCCAGTGCCAAGTATGTGACACTGCCAAGTTCTAGTGGAGTCTAGAGGTTCTAGTAGAGTCTAGGGCTGCCTCTCTGAGACAGAATCAGCTCTGTCTGCTGACTCTAGAGAAACACTTCCCAAGGCAGTTCTATGTGAGGAACAGAGAACCTTTTCAGTTTAGGGTTTCTTCCCTTTCCTGAATTTGGATCTTCATAAGAAGAATACTGGAGCTTTCTCCAAAGTAATGTTGATTTCTTTAGCAAATTTAACTGCTTTCTAAGCACTGGCTGGAATGCAGCCCTCTTGAAATTTCCTCCTCCAATAAAATTATTTCATTGCCAAGTTCAACCTCAACCATGTGCTCAGGACACTAATAAAATGAAAACAAATTCATGTCCAAAATGTCACACAAACACCCTGTTGTTGTTTCTTATAGAGTTCTTGATATCCTTTGCAATACCATAAGGCAGGCCTTTTCTCTCCACATCTCTCTCAACATTACGACCCTCCAAGCCCCCAAAAGAACAGATCAGTAGCTCTGCTTACAGCATTCAAAGAAGTACAAATTCAAATTCTGAAAACTCTGATGAGCTCTGTCTATGTCTTCTTTGCAATGGTCTGTCGACTGGGCCATGGGATATGAATAAGAAAAAAGAACCCATGGAAAAGGTTTTAGAGATATACTTTCTTTTTATTTATTTATTTTTATTAGATATTTTATTTACATTTCAAATGTTATCCCCTTTCCTAGTTTCCCCTCCAAAAACCCCTATCCCCTCACCACTTCCCCTGATCCCCAACCCACCGACTTCCATTCCCTGTCCTGGCATTCCCCTATACTGTGGCATAGAGCCTTCACAGGGCCAAGGGCCTCTCCTCCCTTTGATGACCGACTAGGTCATTCTCAGCTACATATGCAGCTACATGTCCCACCATGTGTTTTCTTTGATTGGTGGTATAGTTCCAAGGAGCTCTGGGGGGAACTGGATAGTTCATATTGATGTTTGTTCTATGGGACTTTAGACCCCTTCAGCTCCTTGTGTACTTTCTTTAACTCCTTCACTGGGGACCTTATGCTCTGTCCAATGGATGATTGTGAGCATCCACTTCTGTACTTGCCAGGCACTGGCAAAGGCCCTCAGGAGACAGCTATATCAGGCTCCTGTCAGCAGGCTCTTGTTGGCATCTGCCATAGTGTCTGGGTTTGGTGGTTGTTTGTGGGATGGATCCCCAAGTGGGACCGTCTCTGTATGGCCATTCCTTCAGACTCTGTTCTTAACTTTGTCTCTGAAACTCCTTCCATGGGTATTTTGTTCCCCCTTCTAAGAAGGATTCTGAGCTTCTGGGCTAATATCCACTTATCAGTGAGTGCATATCATGTGTGTTCTTTTGTGATTTGGTTACCTCACTCAAGATGATATCCTCCAGATCCATCTATTTGTCTGATCTGTTATCTATTACACCTTCACTAACCAAATAGCTAATCATCCTTATCTCACCCACAAATCCTTAAACCTGCTTCAACAGCCTGCCTATCACTTAATCCCTAATCTAGTTTTTTATTTGATCTTAGTTATTTCCTTCACAAACTTTTCCTTTGGAAAGAAACCCATTCCACTATACTTTCTTCACAGAGCAATACTATCTACCAAACCAAATAGCATTACAAACACTTAACAGAACAAGCAGGATTTTGTTGTTGTTGTTGTTGATGATGATGATGATGATGATAGTGGTGATGATGTTTTAAAAACTAGATGGAGTGGCTAGAAAAGAATATTTTAAAATACACAAAGGATCAAATTTCAAACCAGCATCATTATTATATTATGAAGGCATGTTAAAGCAAAGTTTGACATTATGTCAGTGAAATAGGCAATGGGCCTATGTTGGGCACTCATAGATGCATACATTGTAATAATTATATTGAATGTGGGTATTGTAGAGTATGCTTGCAATCTCAGCACTTGGAGAGGGAGGCAGAAAGATGATGAGTACAAGAACAACATGGTCTATATAGAAAGGCATAGTCCTCCCTCTTAACACTTGTACAACCTCCCTCATACAACCACACTAAGGTTCTAGACCTTCTCCTCTTCCAAAACCACAGCATTCTACCTTCCGTCTTGAAGGAATTCATATCTGGCTCTACTTGCAAGTAGCATTCATTCGTTTCCTAAGAGTGATACAGACAACAATTCTAGTATTGCACAGACATTCAAATTCAGTGTTTCATCTGATTCAAGGCAAATTGTTTTATGTGTGAGTCTTTAAAAAATAATTATTTTTTAAATTGCAGTGTATACATTTCTAAAACACATTTAAAAAGTAAAAAATATATATTCTTATTTGAGAAAGAATAAATAGAAAAATAGAAAGGAGTAATTGGACCATCAGAATAAGACCTAAAAGTCTAAATCGAGCAGCCTGTGTATGCCATTGTGGAATTGAGTAGCCACATCATAACATATTGATGACAGCAGCTTGCTGCTGCTTTCTACTGCTAAGTGGCACACCCCTGGTTGCTCTACACTTCTGGGTTCTCCTGTGTGCGTCCATCCATGGTGTTCTCGATCTACCATGATACTACACCGTGGCTCCAAAGCTGCAACATGTATTTCCTTGACCTTTCTGGACTGCCTTGTAGATTTCAGTTGAAGTAATGTGATTCTACAATTCTGCCTTCTCCACACTTGCAAAAACAGCATCATGTAGATAATCGTCAAGACTACTATTAGCACAAGTTGCATTTTAACCCAGTTAAAAGGTAAAAAGTGAATACTACATCCTCCCTGTTAGCCACACTCACCTCTCTAGCTACTCAGCCACACCCACCTTTTTCTGTACTCTCCAAAGGTTTTTTTTTTTTTTTTTTCCCCACATCTTCCCTGGCTAGGCTGTGAAGTAGCCAAGCTGTTTGGTTTATTTTTGCTCTTGATGCTCATGGTAAAAAAAAAAAGCAAGCAAAAGCAGCCAATAATAGTCATGCCATGTCATGGGATATCTGCTGTTTCAAAATATCTTCTTACACATAAGTTAGTACATCACTCCTAAATTCAGCTTTCGACAGTCTTAGGCTATGGGTACAATGAATCCAGACGCTATGTTTTGCAGGAATAACAGTAGCTGTTAATCCAGTTTCCAGTAGATTGCTAACTTCTGGATATAACTCATTTTTCAAAGAAATTAAATAATAATTAATTCAGAGTGAAGAAATGAATTTGTAACAAATTCATAGTGAAGAAATGAAATTGTAAGAAATTCATAGTGACATGGAAGAAAAAGAATTTTAACCTTTTTTAGATATTTAAAAATTGATCTGGAATGAGTCATAGGACATAACACAAAAGTCAAAAAGCAAAACGACAGTAAAGTATAGGAAATAGTGTGTCCAGATGAGGCACAGCTAGCACAAATTACAACATAAAATGCTGATAAATTATACTTACTATAATGTAAAACTTTTACACTTCAGTGTTCTTTAGATAAAGAACTTAGAACAACAACAAAAAAATGTTGACTCCCCTATCACTCAGAAATAGGCAGGCAAATAACCCAATAAAAATGTTCTAAATATTTTTGAAGCCACTTAAAAAGTGATGCATATTTCTACTAAGTATATAAAATATACTTCAAACCATTAATCTGCAAAAAGATAAGCCACAATAGCATTCCATGTCATGGAAATTTATTACCATTCTTACCTCTTCCTCAGAAACATTCACTAATTGTATATGAAATAAGATAGAACACTGTGGTCAGCCTGTCTAAAATCTTCCTATAAAGGTTTGTCTCCTGTTTCGTGTCTTACTAATAACAGCTTTCAAGGTATGTTTTAAAGCTGTACTTTTCAAATGGAAATGCCTCAGAGCTGGAGAAACAGCTCAGTAATTAAGAATGCATACTGCTCTTGCAGAGGACCCCAGTTTGGTTTCTAGCATCTGTGTCAGATAATTCACAACCATCTATGACTCAAGCTCTAGCAGAGCTGACACTTTCTGGCTCCTGTGCGTACTTACACTTACATGCATATACCTGCAAAGAGGAGAGGTGGGAGAGGGAAGGGGGAGGGGGGAGAGAACACATCAAATGGTCTACCGGGGTGGGGGCAGGGAACAAATATCAGCATGAGGATAAATAAATACTTTAGTTTATTTTAATAAACCTTTAGGTTTGTGATACTTGAGCAAAACTTAAACACTGAGCCAATTCTGCATGACTGCAATGAAAGTAAAAGGAAGGCTGGTACAGGTAACAAGAGAGAAAGAGTTTCCAATATAATGGTAGATTGATATAACTGAAAGCTAGAGAGGAAATTCTCAATAAATGAATTCCAGGTATTGGCTAGGCAAGAGCCAGGTGACCATCTATTCCAAATACTGTCCTGAGAAATGAAAATTCGGTTTTATTCCTTGTATCCCTGAGACTGTATAAGGACATGCTAAATTTATTCATTTTCAAATGATTCAAGTATCTTTTTCATCATTGGAAGAGTTTTCTAGATAATTTTAGGCTAAATTCCCATTTATTATATTATATTTATTATATTCCATTTCATATTTAAGGCTTCAACATTCTGATCAGGAGCTACTTTTGAAATTAATGAGGATATTTAGATAGATAGATAGATAGATAGATAGATAGATAGATAGATAGATAGATAGATAGATAGATAGACAGACAGACACACACACACACACACGAATTTACTGGACATTTTCCATCCGCAGTCCTAGAATGATATTTCTGGAACAGTATTAATGTATCACTCAATAAGTGAAGCCATTTGTAAATGAGTATACATGATTGTCCTTTGTTATATCCATAAATTATTTATTGGGCTCTCCTAGTGCAGTGAATCTAAACTGGTCAGAGCAGCAGGAGGTAACAGCTTTAGAATCTTTTTGAAATAATAATTAATTCTCAGAATGTCAAGGCCAATTGGCAGTCGTTGACATCACTCCCCTCCCCCGGAGCAAATCATGGCTGAGATGCCACCGAGACAAGTTGCCTTGTGTTGCCTATAAATGGGTTCTCCAAAAACCTAATTTGAAATTACTGTCTTTAATTATACTGCTGATATAAATAACTTTGATAAAATTAATGCAGCTGGCCTCCTGTTTGTTCTTCCTGTTTCAATGCACTGTACGGTATAATCTTCTGAAGTAAACATCCATTATAAAGAATGCTTCATTTCAAAGAACACATTATTCTGCTCATCCAGCCAATTGTTGTTTTTCCCTTCCTATCCCCATTTCAATCTTGCACCTATTAAAGGGATAGACAAATTAACCAAGCTGTTGAAATGTACCAACTAGCAAATTAAAACAATACATTGCTGTTGAATGAAACCATGCACTTAAAATATTTAATTCATTTTTATACTCAATTACTGCATTTTCCTTTTAAACAAGACCCTGCCTGTTTCAAACACATAATGTTATTCATTATAACACATGCTCTTCTCCACATGCTATAATTATGTCATTTTCTAAATAGGAGTGTATATGCATGACAAAGAAAATAGATGATAGCATTTATTTCATATACTTCCCGATTCCAGTTGCCAAGAAGAGGGTCTCAAGATCTAAATAAAAATTTCACCCCAGTTCATTTACTCTACTAAGAGATGGAATTTCCTTCTCTACAATGCTGGGCTAAATATAATCATTGTTCATTGTGAAATGGTTGTCATTTCTATATCTCCTGCAATCAGGATAGGATTTACTAAGAGCAATTCAACTCAATCCAACTATCACCGAGCTCAGTTCAACAGAATTCAAAAATTACCAGGATCAGTTCTACTCCAGGACCATCTATTGGCTGCCTCTTCTGTACAGGACACCATGAGGATTTCCCAATGAGTAGGGCATGACCTTTTCACTTTAGCTTGCAGTGAACAGAGGAGGGGTTAAATTAGCCGTAGAACTCTGTGGCAACTTTGCCTTGGCTAGACAAGGATATGGCTGATGAAAATAAATAGTGGGAGGAAGCAAGATGAATATTGCATGAGAAGTTAAAGCAGATCCCTGGAGTTCAGAGAAAATAGATGTGTGCAAAGCTTGGAAAATTGCCTAGTCTTGAGGGACACTCCAAGCCCATGCTCTGGCAGTTTTCTCTCTATAAGAACATGCAAACAACAGTATAGTCTTGCTTAGAGATTGCAAGTGTGCTAGCTTTTGCTAGAACCCAGGAACTAAGAGGCACGGATGAGGCAATACTGGAAAATTAGATTAGATCCAGAACATAAAGGCCCCAAATACCAAACTGGTCCTTGTACTTAGTTTGCTGGGTAATAAGGAGCCTCAGACCATTCTGGGAAGGAAAGGTTTAGGCAAAGGTTTAGGAAAGGATTAGGGCAAATGGTTTGGGAATAAAAATCTCAGAGCTCCTTGGAATGCAGACCACAAAAAAAGGAAGGCAGTAAGAACTCTGATTGTTTTATTTCTGAATAATTAACTATAGTATTCTGAAGGAAGGTCAGGATAGAAGACTTGAAGTCTGTATGGTGAGACAGATTGTAAACACCAGACCTACAAATTGGGCACTTAGATGATGGGAACTGTACATAAATAGGGATATAAAAATCATGCAAAGCAACAGCTCAGTGTTAGCAATTCTCCAAATGGCCATGCACTGTCCTGGAGATCCATCCACCCACTGCCTGCCAACCCAGCTGACCTAATCCACTGATGTGAGGTGTATGCTCTCACAAAAGCAGAGTCTAAGACAAATGCCTATGGAAGCAATGTGTTTGAGAATGAGATAGACAGAAACAGACCATATGCCAGGAAGCTGGGAATAGGACTCAGTTGGTAGAAATCTTGCCTGCTGTGCATGAAGCTCTGAATTGAGACTCCAGCACTAAATAAAAACAGGCACACAATTGCAATTCCAGCTCTCCATAGATAGAGGCAGGAGGGTCAGAAATTGAAGGCAATTATTGATTATGTAGTAAATGAAGGAGAGCCGTAGCTGAGAGACTGTATCTCGAAGAGAAGTAACAACAGAAATGAAGAGGATTCCTCACATAAGAAGCACAGGTGTGGTAATAGGCCTTGATTCAGAGAACCTCCTAAGGATGGCTCCAAGAACTGAAGGACTGGAGCCGGTGTATCTATCCTCCATCTCAGCCACTGTCTCTTGAGGGTCACCTAGCAACAACATATCGACCCTTGGAGGCATGATTGTATTGTGTTTGGGCTTTGGAAGATTTGATAGCTTAGCTGAATGTATCCTTCTCTTTAAGGAACAATGTCTAGGCAGTTAGCAAAGCCTGGGAACAGCTAATCATTGGTGTAACTCTATAATTCTCATTGGCCTTTCCTAGACAAACACTAGAACTATTCCATGCTTTCCTTACCACCTAAATTTCGCCCATCCTGAGACCTGTTGAGTGACAATTCATTAAAGGTAATTAGCACTCAGTAAAATATCCTGTGAGCACAGGGGAGCTGCCCCTGATTTGCTGCCTGCCTATGGATCCAGGTTGCCTAACTGGGCTGCTTTGTCTGGCCTTCATGACAGAGGATGAGCCTAGTCCTGTAGTGACTCATGTGCCAGGGTAGAGGTTAGAGGTAGTGAGTGATACCCTGCAGGGTCCCCCTTGTCAGAGGAGAAGGGTATAATGAATAGAGGAAGGAGCTGCAAGAAAGGGGGACTGGGAGGAGAAAGGGGGCTGATATTAAGATAGATAGATAGATAGATAGATGATAGATAGATAGATAGATAGATAGATAGATAGATAGATAGATAGATGTTAAAAACCTTATTAGAACTGAGATTGAATATGAATCCCTCAAAATTAATGAGATAAATGAATGAAACCCAAAGCCTGAATAAGCTTATAAAATCGTTAAGCATATATTTCACTAGAAGATAGTAGATGGGCATCATTATGGATGCGTCTTTACTGGAATAGATTATTTTCTATGTTTAGGGAAAAAAAAGGTCCCTTTTTAGTCTGACTATGAGAGATCTAATACCAAAAATTCTGTCATTTATAAACTCTTTTCATTTGTCTCTCAGCTTGAGCTTCACTTACAACAATATACTTGACAAGAATCTGGGTACAAGTGCAACATTTGATAAATGTCTTGGGGATTTTGAAAAAATAGATGGATTATGAAATATTGATACAATACTTAACTTAAAGGGACATTTTGAGTTAATTGGGGCCTGGTTCTGATGATCCCAATGCCTCTCCTGAGAAATAGATATTGACTGTCAGATTGTTCCACTGGAATAAGATTAATCACCTATGTCCAGCCTCCCACTCTCCATTTTTATTAAGCAGTGTTCCTCCTTGGGCTAACTCCCTCCTGTTAAAATCCTGTTGCTCCCCTCATTGTCCTCCAATGGTTCACTTGTATTGTTCTTCATTCAGTGCTTCCCCATTGTTCCCCCCCATTGTCACACTATTGTTTTCCCATTGGTCCTCCCATCATTCTGCCATTGCTCCCCCATTGTCCCTCCCTGTTGTCCCCCCATTGTCCATCATCATCATCATCAAATCGTTTTACAATCCAGTCATTATCTCTCTCCCAGTCCACCCTCCCACACTTACTCATCCCATTCCTTTTCCCCCACCTCCCATCTCCAAGAGGATGTCCCCCCACCCTCCCCACAGCATCAAACCTCTCCCCTTCCTGGGTCCTTAAGTCTCTCAAGGGTTAGATGCTTCTTCTCTCACTAAGGCCAGACCAGGCAGTCCTCTGTTATATGTGTGTCAGGGGCCTCATATCAGCTAGTGTATGCTAACTGGTTGGTGGCTCAGTGTCTGAAAGATCTTAGGGGTTCGGGTTAGTTGAGATTGCTGCTATTCCTATGGAGTCACCCTCCTCCTCAGTTTCTTTCAGCCTTTCCCCAATTCAACTACGTGGGACCCCAGTTTATCTCCATTAGTTGGAGGTAGGTATCTGCCTCTGTTTCAGTCAGTTGCTTGTTGGGCCTTTTAGAGGGCTGCCATGCTAGGCTCCTGTCTGTAAGCACACCATAGCATCAGTAATAGTGTCAGACCTTGGAGCCTCCCCTTGAGTTGGATCCCAATTTCGGACAGTCACTCAACCCCCTTTCCCTCAGTATCATCAACTTAACTCTATATTTATTTAGTCAATTTAAGAGAAGAGGGACATGATTGACCAAAATGTTGAATAAGTAATGGTAATCACTTTTAATATTAAAGTAAAATATTCACAAATCATTATCAATATAATGAAAAACTATTTTGATATTAAAATTAATAATTTTAAGTTATAGAAGCAGAATACATATGTAATATATTAGCACATATATAACATATATGATTATATATATGAAACACGCACATATATATAATATATATATATATATATATATATATATATATATATAATTTCCAGAAATGATCACTACCAACAGCCAGCTCTCTACTTCCAGACTTTTCATGTGACTTTATAAATACACATGAATGAAATATAATTTACTCAAGCAAGATCACACTATATACAATTTTGAAAGGCAATCTTACTCTTAAAATTTTAATCAAAATGAGTGTGTGTGTGTGGTAGAATGATATGGAGTAGAATATGCCCAGTGTGCATTGTATAAATTGTAGGATTACTTCAAAAATACATGCCAAAGTTTGACTTTCATACCTTATCTCCACTGGGTAGAGATGATCTGTCTTCATGAATATACTCATTTGATCAGTGAAAGTAAAGATCACTGTGAACTCACTTTGCATTTGCTTGCTTGTAGAAACTGAGTTATTATAAATATAGTTCTTTACTATCTATAGTTCCTTTTGTGTGAACTACCATCTCTGTGTCCTATTCATTTTTCTTTTTTTAAGCTTTCTTTCTTTATTAGATATTTTCTTTATTTACATTTCAAATGTCATCCCCTTTCCTAGTTTCCTCTCCGAAAATCCCCTATATCTTCTCACCTCCTCTTGCTCCCCAACCCACCCACTCCGCTTCCTGGACCAGGCATACCCCTATACTGGAGCATAGCTTGGTCCTGTGAAGGTTCTTTTTATTTTTCTAATGGAAAATTATGTAATGATTTTCGAAAGATTTGTGACTTAATCAAATTAGCCATTTGGCTACACATGTGTTATAAAATGTGGCAACTCTCTTTGTGGGCTTCACTTATGGGTGTATTGCTGTGTGAGTATGTGTTTCTTTGTCGTCAGTTAAAAACTTTTATCTTTCAAATCCTTGTGCTATGTTTTCCAATTTTTGTTTCATATTCTTAGAATTCTACAATATTATAGATAGTATAATTATGTTTTCAAATATATTATGGTTTTACTATATTTAAATGTCTTATCCACTTAAAGTACTACAACTCATAAGACAGATTGGATTTGCATTTTCACAGGTGACTGATCTTTCCTTTTTACATTAACTGATCTATTTATTTGTTTTGCATGCCAACCACAGCTTCCCCTCCCTCCTCTCTTCCAAATGTTTCTCTCTCATCTTGCACCCCTTCCCTCTCCCCATAGAAGGGAAGTTCTCCTATGGATATCAACCTGCCTTGGCATATCAAGTTGCAGTAAGACTAGGTGCATCTTCTCCTATTTAGACTAGATAAGGCAAACCAGTTAGGGGAATGGATCCAAAGGAAGGCAACAGAATCAGAGACAGCCCCTGCTCCTGATGTTAAGGATCCCACATGAAGACCAAGCTGCATATCTGTTACATAGGTATAGGGGGCCTAGGTCCATCTCATGCATGCTCTCAGGTAGGTAGTTTGGACTTAGTAAGCCCCTATGCATCAAGATTAGTTGATTCTATATGTTTTCTTGTGATGTTCTTGAACTCTCTGGTTCCTACAGTTCTTCTTTGCTTCTTCTGCAGGATTCCCCGAGTTCCACTTGATGTTTAGCTGTAAGTGTCTCTGTATCTATTTCCATCACCTGCAAGGTGAAGCCTCTAAGATTGACATTTATACCAGGCAGAATACCATTCATAATGTCAGGGGTGGGCTTTCTCTCATGGCATAGGTCTCAAGTTGTGCCAGTAACAGGTTAACCTGTTCCCTCAATTTTTGCTCCCTATTTATCCCTGCACATCTTGTAGGCAGGAAAAATTGTAGACCAAAGGTTTTGTGGCGGTGTTGGTATCTCCATTCCTCCATTGCAAGTCTTCCCTGGTTACTAGAAGTGACCATTTCACAGTTCATATCCCCTATTGCTAGGAGTCTTAGCTAGAGTCACCCTCATAGATTCCTAGTATTTTCTCTTGTCTTAGATTTCTAGCTTCCCCTAGAGATGCCCCTACCACCACACTGATTCCAGTTCTCTCTCCCTCTTTCCTCCACAGACTTGACTCCTTCAGTTCCCCTCCTATTCCCCCCTCACTTAGTTCCCTCTCTCCATACATCCCCTATGTCTACTTCATTCCCCCTTCTCAATGAGATTCGGGCATCCTCCATTGGGACCTCGTTGTTGCTTAGCTTCTTTGAATCTGTGGATTGTAGCATGCTTATTCTGTATTTCATGGCTAATATCTACTTTTAAATGAGTACATACCATGCTTGTCTTTCTGTGTCTGGATTACCTCATTCTGGATCAAGTTTATGAAATTTTCTAGTTTATGAAACTTACAGGCAAAGGGGTGGAACTAATCTGTGTTTCTAACACCATTGTTTAATAATCTACCATTTCCTATTTACATGAAATACGACCTCTATACATATTAAGGGCAGTATATAGCTTTATACTCAACACAACAAAGGAAGTTATAAATAGATACTAAATAATTAATCAATGGTAGGTAAATAGATAAAAGATGGTAAATAGATGATAGACATAGATACATAGATGATAGATAGATTTTTTGGTTCTAATCTAATAATACATGTCTTCCTTCACCATCTGCATATTCCATTCATTTCTGAGCAGCTATACCTCTGCTCCTTGTACATTTGACACCCTTGTCTCTTTCTGAACAACTCCTCTAACTTTTCTCATTGCTCCTACCTAGAATAAGTATTAGCTCCTATAAGAACTTTAAATGGCTGCTTTACTCTATAGTACACACCTGTCCTCATCACCAGGCCCTAGAAATCACATTTTATACACATTCCCCTGAAACCCCTGAAACAAGTTCTTTATATGCTGTTCATTCTTCTTAGTACCGGGTGTGTTGTATGGGTCATTAATGCATGTTTCTTGAACAAATAAATCAAAACTGCAATAAACTAGAGTTCATTTTGTCTTCATTTATTTTTAATTAATTACTTTATTTATTTGCATCACAAATCTTGCCCCTCCTCTCAGTACCCTCATCCAAAGTCCTTCACAGCAGCCCCTCACACCTTCACCTCTGAGAGAGTGTTCCCCCTCCCCCTTCCCTGGGGAATCAAGTCTCTACAGGATTAGGTGCATCCTCTCCCACTGAGGCAAGACAAGGCAGCCCTCTGCTTCATATGTGACAGAGGCCTCAGACCAGCCCATATCTGCTCTTTTCTTGGTGGCTTAATCTCTGGGAGCTCTGAGGAATTCAGGTTAGTTGTCACTGTTGTTCTTCCTTTGGAGTTGCAATCCCCTTCAGCTCCTTTAGCCTTTCCCCTAACTCTTCCATAGGGGTCTCTGACCTCAATCCAGTGGTTGGTTGAGAATATCTGCATCTGTCACTCAGTTACTGATAGAGCTTCTCAGAGGACAGCCGTGCTAGGCTCATTTCTGCAAGCACAACAGTTCATTACGATTACAGTACATTGAGTACTATTACATCAATAATAGTCTCAAGGTTTCGTGCCTGTTCATAGAATGGATCACAAGTTGGGCTGCTCACTGGATGGTTTTTCCTTCAGGCTCTACTCCACATTTGTCCCTGTATTTCTTTTAGACAAGAACAATTCTGGATCAAAAATTTTGAAGGTAGGTTGGTGACCCCATCCCTCCATCTGTTGGAGGTGGTTTCTTCAGGTTCCATCATCTCCTGACTGTTGGGCATTTTATCTAAAGTCATCCACATTGAGTCCTGGGAGCTTCTCACATCATAGGACTCTGGGACATTTTAGAGGTTTGCCCATGCTCAGAGGTCCATCTTGACCTATCTCCTATCTCCCTGGTACCTGTTCCTGCTCTGGTTTTTCCCTTCCCAGGTCTGTCACCCAGGTCTCTCCCTCCCTCTGCTTTTCATGGTTATTTGTTTCCCCTTATAAGTAGGACTGAAGCATCCTCACTAGGGCCTTTAACAGTCTGTGGTTGTATCATGGGGATCCTAGAATTTTTGGCTAATATCCACTTATCAATAAGTATATACCATGAATGTTCTTTTGGGTCTGGGTTACCTCACTCAGGATCATTTTTTCTAGTTCCATCCACTTGCCTACAAGATCCATGATGTCCTCATTTTTAATAGCTGAATAATATTCCACTGGGTAAATGAACCACATTTTCTGTCTCCATTTTTCGGCTGAGGAACATCTGGGTAGTTTTCAGCTTCTGATTAATACAAATAAAGCAAACAGTGCAGCACAAGATTTTGGAGTATGGTGGGGTAACATTCTGGTATATAATCAGGAGTAGTATAGCTGGGTCTTCACATAAAACTATTTCCAATGTTTTGAGGAATTGCCAGATTGATTTCCAGAGTAATTGTACCAGTTTGCAATCCTACCAACAATGGAAGGGTGTTCTACTTTCTCCACATCCTTACCAGCATGTGCTATGTCTTGAGTTTTTTATCTTAGCCATTCTAATGGTATGAGGTGGAATCTCAGGCTCATTTTGATTTTCATTTCCCTGATGACTAAGGACTTGGAACATTTCTTCTCAGATATTTGAGATTCCTCACTTGTGAATTCTCTGTTTAGCTCTGTGCCACATTTTTTTAATTAGGGTGTATTAGGGTGTTTTGTTTTGTTTTGCTTTGCTTTGCTTTCTTTGTTTTGTTTTGTTTTTGCTTCTTTGTCCATAGATGTGTGAGTTTATTTATTTCTGGTCTTTGATTCTACTCCATTTATCTACCTGTCTGTCTATGTACCAATATGATGTGGTTTTATCACTATTTCTCTTAGAACAGCTTAAGGTCAGGGATGATGATTCCCCCAGAAGTTCTTTTATTATTGAGAATTATTTTTGCTATTCTGGGTTTTTTGTTTTTCCATTTGAAGATGAAAATTGTTCTTCCCATGTCTGTGAAGAATTGTGTTGGATGGAGATTGCATTGGCCCTATAGATTGCAATTGGTAAGATGTCCATTTTCACTATGGATTTTTTATTGGTTGTTTTATTTATTTACATTTCAAATGTTATCCCCTTTCTTGGTGGTTTCCCCTCTGAAAACCCTCTATCCCATCCCCCTATGTTAATCTTACCAATCTATGAGTATGGAAGATCTTTACATCTTCTGAGGTCTTCTTGAATTTCTTTCTTCAAGGACTTGAAGTTCTTGGCATACAGATCTTTCACTTGCTTGGTTAGAGTTACACCAATATATTTTATATTATTTGTAGCTATTGTGAAGGATATTATTTCCCTAATTTCTTTCTCAGCCTGATTATCATTTGTATAAAGGAAGGCTACTGATTTGAGTTAATTTTATATCCAGCCATTTTGCTGAAGTTGTTTATCAGCTGTAGTTCTCTGGTAGAATTTTGAGAGTCACTTATGTATACTATGATATCATTCTTGACTTTTACCTTTCCAATTTATATCCCCTTGCTCTCCTTTTGTTGTCTAACTGCTCTAGCTAGAACTTTAAGTACTATACTGAATAGAAATAGAGAGTGGGCAGCCTTGTCTTGTACAAGTTTTAGAGGGATTGTTTCAAGTTTCTCTCCATTTAATTTAATTTTGGCTCTTGGTTTGCTGTACATTGCTTTTATTATGTTTAGGTGTGTGGCATGAATTCATGACCTCTCCAAAACTTTTAAGATGAAGGGGTGTTGTAATTTGTCAAAGACTTTTTCAGCATATAATAAGATGATCATATGATTTATTTTTCCTTTGAGCTCCTGCATCCCTGGAATGTAGCCTACTTGATCATGGTGAATAAAGTTTTTGATATGTTCTTGGATTTGGTTTGCAAGAATTTTAGTTTATTTATATTTTTATTTAATTTATTTATTTTTACACTCCATATTTTATTCCCCCACCCACCCACCCTCTGACTGTTCTACATCCCATACCTCCTCCCGATCCCCTGTCTCCTCGTGGATGTCCCCACCCCCTCATCCCACCTGACCTCTAAACTCCCTGGGGCCTCCAGTCTTTTGAGGGTTAGGTGCATCATCTCTGAATGAACATAGATCCAGCAGTCCTCTACAGTATGTGTGTTGGAGGTCTCATATCAGCTGGTGTATACTGCCTGTTTGGTGGTCCAGTGTTTGAAAGATCTCAGGGGGGGGAGGTCCAGATTAATTGAGACTGGTGGTTTTCCTACAGGATCGCCCTTCTCCTCAGCTTCTTTCAGCCTTCCCTAATTCAACAGCAGGAGTCAGCTGCTTCTGTCCATTGGTTGGGTGTAAATACCTTCATCTGATTCTTTCAGCTGCTTCTTGGGTCTATGGGAGGTGAGAGACTCTCGGGACTCAAAGGGAGGGACCTTAGATGAAATGCCTGACAGTAGGGAGAGGGAACTTATAGAGCCCACCTCTGGTAGGAAGACAGGACATCAAGTGAGGAATGTGGTTGCTATACCACAATCACAACTCTGACCCATAATTGTTACTGTCTGAAAGAATTACAGGGATAGAAATGGGGAGGAGCCGGAGGAAAATAAGGTCCAGTGACAGGCCCAAAGTGGCATTCAGCTCAAAGGGAGGTCCCAAGGCCTGACGATGTTACTGAGGCTATGGGGAGCTCACAAAAAATAACCTGTCATGACTGCAAGAATTTTATTGAGTTTTTTTTTTTTTTTTGCATTGCTATTCATAGTTAAAACTGGTCATTGGTTAGAAGTTCTCCTTTGTAGGGTCTTTGTGCAATTTAGGTATCAATTAACTGTGGATTTATAGATTGAATTAGGTAGTATTCCTTTATTGGGTAGTGTTTCTGTTTTGTGGAATAATTATTGACCTTAGCTCTTCTTTGAAGGTCTAGTAGAATTCTGTGTTGAAGCCATCTGACCCAGGTTTTGATTTTTTTTTGTCGTTGATGATGGTTTTGTTTACTTGTTTTGTTTTTGTTTTCTGGTTGGGAGGTTTTCAATAACTGCTTCTATTTCCTTGAAGGTTATTGGATTATTTAGATAGTTTGCATGATCATGATTTAACTTTGGACTGTGGTATCTGTCTAGAAATCTCATATATTTCATCTAGATTTTGAAGTTTGGTTGAATATTGACTTTTGTAGTAAGATCTGATGATTTTTTGAATCACCTCAGTTTTATGTCTCTCTTTTTATTTCTGATTTTCTTCATTTGGATACTGTCTCTGTGCCCTTTAGTTAATATTGCTATGGGTTTATCTATCATGTTGATTTTCTCAAAGAACCAGCTCTTGGTTTTGCAAATTCTTTATATTATTCTCTCTGCTTCTAATTTGTTGATTTCAGCCCTGAGTTTTGCTATTTCCTGCCTGTCTACTCCTCTTGGGTTTGTTTGCTTCTTTGTTGTAGAGCTTTCAAGCTGCTGTTAGGTTGCTAGTATAAGATCTCTCCAATTTCTTTATGAAGGCACTTAATGCTATGAATTTTCCTCTTAAAATTCTTCCACTGTGTCCCATATGTTTTGGTATGCTGAGGGTTTTTTTTTCCAATTTTTTATTAGGTATTTTCTTCATTTACATTTCAAATGCTATCCCGAAAGATCCCCATACCCTCCCCCACTCCAACTTCTTGGCCATGGCGTTCCCCTGTACTGAGGCATATAAAGTTTGCACGACCAATGGGCCTCTCTTCCCAATGATGGCCGATTAGGCCATCTTCTGCTACATATGCACCTAGAGACACGAGCTCTGGGGGTATTGGTTAGTTCGTATTGTTGTTCCACCTAAGGGGTTGAAAAACCCCTTCAGCTCCTTGGGTACTTTCTCTAGCTCCTCCATTGGGGGCCCTGTGTCCCATCCAACAGCTGACTGTAAGCATCTGCTTATATGTTTGCCAGGTACTGGCATAGCCTACAAGACACAGATATATCATACAAGACACAGACATAGCATACAAGACACAGATATATCAAGGTCCTTTCAGCAAAATCTTACTGACATATGCAGTAGTGTCTTCGTTTGGTGGCTGATTATGGGGCAGTCTCTGGATGGTCCATCCTTTCGTCTCAGCTCCAAACTTTGTCTCTGTAAGTCCTTCCAGGGGTGTTTTGTTCCCAATTCTAAGAAGGAGCAAAGTGTCCACACTTTGGTCTTATTTCTTCTTGAATTTCATGTGTTTTGCAAATTGTATCTTGGGTATTCAAAGTTTCTGGGCTAATATCAACTTATCAGTGAGTGCATATCATATGTGTTCTTTTATGACTGGGTTACCTCACTCAGGATGATACCCTCCAGATCCATCCATTTGCTTAGGAATATCATATATCCATTGTTTTTAATTGCTGAGTAGTACTCCGTTGTGTAAATGTATCACATTTTCTGTATCCATTCCTCTGTTGAGGGGAATCTGGGTTCTTTCCAGCTATTAAACTTGTAGAGGAGAACGTGGGGGAAAGCCTTGAAGATATGGGTACAGGGGAAATTTTTCTGAATAGAAAAGCAATGGCTCTTGCTGTAAGATCGAAAATTGAGAAATGGGACCTCATAAAACTGCAAAGCTTCTGTAAGGCAAAAGACACTGTCAATAAGACAAAAAGGCCACCAACAGATTGGGAAAGGATCTTTACCAATCCTAAATCAGATAGAGGACTAATATCCAACATATATATAAAGAACTCAAGAAGATGGACTCCAGAAAATCAAATAACCCCATTTAAAAATGGGGCACAGAGCTAAACAAAGAATTCACGCCTGAGGAATATCGAATGGCTGAGAAGCACCTGAAAAAAAAAATGTTCAACATCCTTAATCATCAGGGAAATGCAAATCTAAACAACCCGGAGATTCCACCTCACACCAGTCAGAATGGCTAAGATCAAAAATTCAGGTGACAGCAGGTGCTAGCAATGATGTGGAGAAAGAGGAACACTCCTCCATTGTTGGTGGAATTGCAAGCTTGCACAACCACTCTGGAAATCAGTCTGGCGGTTCCTCAGAAAATTGGACATAGTACGACTGGAAGATCCAGCAATACCTCTCCTGGGCATATATCCAGAAGAGGTTCCAACTTGTAATAAGAACACATGCTCCACTATGTTCATAGCAGCCTTATTCATAATAGCCAGATGCTGTGTTTTTATGTTCATTGAATTCTCAAAAGTCTTTAATTTCTTTTTCATTTATTTCCTGACCAAGTTACCACTGAGTAAAGAGCTGTTCGGCTTCCATGAGTATGTTGTTTTTATTGTTATTGATGACCAGCCTTAGACCATGGTGATCAGATGGAATGCATAGAATTATTTCAATCTTCTTGTATCTTTTAAGGCTTGTTTTGTGTCAGATTACATGGTCAATTTTGAAGAGGGTTCCATGGAGTGCTGAAAAGATCTATTCTCTTGTTTGCTAGTGAAATATTTTGTAGATATCAGTTAAATCCATTTGATTCTGTAAGTTTCACCATGACTCTGTTTATTTCCTGTTAAAATGACCTGTCCATTGGTGAGAGTAAGGTATTGAAGTATCACACTATTACTGTGTGAGGTTCAATGTGTGCTTTGAGCTTTAGTAAAGTTTCTTTTAGAATGTGGTGCCTTCGAATTTGGGGCATAGATGTTTAGAATTAAGACTTCATCTTGTTGGATTTTTTCCTTTGATGAGTATGAAGTGTCCTTCCCCATCTCTTTTGATTATTTTTGGCTGACAATCTATTTTATTGAACATGAGAATGGCTACTCCAGCTTGTTTCTTGGGACCATTTGCTTGGAAAACTGTTTTCCAGCCCTTTACTCTGAGGTGGTGTTTACCTTTGTTGCTGGCGTGTGATTCATATATGCAACAAAATTATGGATCCTGTTTATATATTCAGTCTGTTAGCTTGTGTCTTTTGGGGAGGGAATTGAGTCCATTGATGTTGAGACATATTAAAAACCAATGAGTGTATGTTCTTACTATTTTTTTTGTATCAGTTGTATCAGTGTGTATGTGTGTGTGTGTGTGTGTGTGTTTCTCTTCTTTTGGGTTTGTGAAATGATTAATTTGGAATCATTACTCTTCTTGTGTTGGAGTATGCCAAGATATTGTTTAAATTTGAGTTTGATATGAAATACCTTGGTTTTGCTACCTATGATGATAGAGAGTTTTACTGGGTTTAGTAGCCTGGGTTGGCATCTGTGGTTTCTTAGGGTCTTCATGACATGTGTCCATGATCTTCTAGCTTTTTGTATCTTTGTTGAGAAGTCTGATATAATTTTAATAGGTCTACCTTTATTTGTTACTTGGCTTTTTTCCCTTGCTGATTTAATAGACTTTCTTTGTTCTGTACATTTAGTGGTTTGATTATTATGTGGCAGAAGAATTTCTTTGCTGGTTCAATCTATTTGGTCTTCTATAGGCTTCTTGTAGGCTTATGGCCATCTCTTTCTTTAGGTTAGGGAATTTTTCTTCTATGATTTTGTTGAAGATGTTTTCTGGTCCTTTGAACTTGGAATCTTCCCCCTCTTCTATTCCCATCATTCTAAGGTTTGGTCTTTTCATTGTCTCCCAAATTTCCTGGATGTTTTGGGTTAGGAACTTTTTACACTTTGTATTTTCTTTGATTGTTGTGTCAATATCTTTTATGTTATTTCCACACCTGAGATTATCTCTTCCATCTCTTGTAGTCTTTTGATGATGCTTGCATCTGTAACTCCTGATCTCTTTCCTGGGTTTTCTATTTCCAGAGGTACCTCCATTTGTGGTTTCCTTATTGTTTCTATTTTCATTTTTAGGCCTTGGACCTATTTTGTTCAATTTTTTTATCTGTTTGATTATATTTTCCTATATTTATTTAACACATTTGTTTCTTCTACCTGTTTGCCTGTTTTCTTGTATTTCTTTAACTAGGTTATTTTTATCCTCCTAAAAGGCCTCTATCATCTTCATGAAATGAGATTTTAGATCAGAATCTTGATTTTCAGGTATTTTAGGATATCCAAGACTTGCTGTGATAGAATAACTGGATTCTAATGCTGCCAAATTACAGTGGATTCTGATGCTTAAATTCTTGCACTTGCCTTTCACCATATGGTTATCTCTGGTGTTAACTCGCCTGGCTATCTTGGACTAAAGCAAGCCTCCTGGGAAGCCGGCAGTACTGTCTCTGCTTAGGTCATGTCTCCTATGTTCCTGGTTAGAGCAGTCCTCCTATGTTGCTGGTTATGGCAGACCTCCTGGGAAACAGGAATGCTTTGATATCCAGGAGCAAGCACTCGGATCTGCCCAGTGTTCAAGTGGAGGTGCAGGCCAGAGGGGGATGGAGTTCAGGCAGAGCAGAATTGACCCCATGTCTGCTAGGCTCTCTGTGAGTCCCAGCTGGGATGAGTATTGGGATGGGGGTCTTACCTATATCCCTAGTTAGGTCAGACCTCCTAGGAGACAACCAGGTTATGGGGTCAGGGAAGGTGCAAGCATGCTGATCTGCCATGGATGAGAGTAGAGGTGCGGATGAGAAGGAGGATCTCTTCTTCTTCTTCTTCTTCTTCTTCTTCTTCTTCTTCTTCTTCTTCTTCTTCTTCTTCTTCTTCTTCTTCTTCTTCTTCTTCTTGTTTTTCGAGACAGGGTTTCTCTGTAGCCCTGGTTATCCTGGAACTCACTTTGTAGACCAGGCTGGCCTCGAACTCAGAAATCCGCCTGCCTCTGCCTCCCAAGTTCTGGGATTAAAAGCATGTGCCACCATGCCCGGCTGGAGGATCTATTTTTCATTTCTATGACAAGAGTCAACCAGTTATAACTTCAGTCTTATGTACATGTAGGCATGTATTCTTATTTATATGCTATTTTAGAAGTCTGCAGTCATACAGTTTTACCTAGATGATGTCTTAGTGGGGTGCATGAATGCAGTTGTAGCTAGATGGTCTTAGTGGGTTGCATGCAAACAGTCTTACCTAGATGTTCATAGTGCATTACAGGAACATTTTATAAACTAAACAATCAAAGTTTTAGAAAGTAAACAAAATACCCAAGATATAAGATACAATTTATGAAACACATGAAACTCAAGAAGAACGAAGACCAAAGTGTGGACACTTTGCCCCTTCTTAGAATTGGGAACAAAACACCCATGGAAGGAGTTACAGAGACAAAGTTTGGAGGTGAGATGAAGGATGGACCATCTATATATAGACTGCCATATCCAGGGATCCATCCCATAATCAGCTTCCAGATGCTGACACCATTGCATACACTAGCAAGATTTTGCTGAAAGGGCCCAGATATAGCTGTCTCTTGTGAGACTATGCTGGGGCCTATCAAACACAGAAGTGGATGCTCACAGTCAGCTATTGGATAGATCACAGGGCCCCCAATGGAGGAGCTAGAGAAAGTACCCAAGGAGCTGGGGGATCTGCAACCCTATAGGTGGAACAACATTATGAACTAACCAGTACCCTCGGAGCCCGTGTCTCTAGCTGCATATGTATCAGAAGATGGCCTAGTTGGCTGTCAGTGGAAAGAGAGGCCCATTGTTCGTGCAAACTTTATATGCCTCAATACAGGGGAAGGCCAAGGCCATGAAGTGGGAGTGGGTGGGTGGGGGAGTGATTGGGGGGTCGTGTGGGGGACTTTTGGGATAGCATTGGAAATGTAAATACCTAATAAAAAATTGGAAAAAAAGAAAAGAAAGTAAACAAAAACAAGACATTGCAAAGGTAACACAGAGAATGAGGAAGCACCAAAGGGTACATTCATAGTAGACAGAAACAAGCCTTCAATCAGCCCTGTTGAAAAATTCTAAAATCAGCACAGAATTTTCTAGAATTGACCTTTCTGTGCGTGGAGAAGCATTTATATACTGACACTAATCTGGGAGTTACTTGCTGGGATTAACTTGCTAAATACTTTCAGGTTCCAGTCAAGTGATAAGGGAACCAGAAGAGACCAAGAATAGGAAAGCAAATAGGTACAGTTCCAGGAGAGGGAAACAGTGAGCATGCAGGAAAGCTCAGGGGATGCTCAAGAGCAGAGGCCTGCTCTTCTGTTAAGTGCGATAACAAACTGACCAAGAATAAAGTAATCTTTGCTCTGCGCTATTTGTGCGTTTGTAAGCATGGACTTTTTCCTAGTAACAAAATAGTAAAAAGGTCTGATACAAAACCCACTGGATTCAGTGTCATCATGGACACCATGGACCCAAACACTCTGCAAAGCTTTTCCTGTTCTGTGTATTTACTCAGTGATAAATGTTTCACATTATACAGAGTGTCTTTGTGCAGGCACGTGAGATTATAAAATGAGTTTGCTATTATTATGCCTCTTTCAACCTCCTAGCACAGCTTCATAGGAACATCTATCTGTGTTCATCGTGATGTGGGTCATATCCATAATAATATCTGCAGAAATTTCACACATCTGGGGCCTCATTCACAATTGTAAAATGAGTAAATATCAAACTTCAAAAATGAGTTTCATTCACTGCTTAGTCTGTTCGGAGCTCCCTAATAATCTCTATTTGAATGTTACAAGATGCAAATTTAAGAACAGTTACTGCTTATTATTTAAAGAACAGAAATGCAATTTATAAATCTTGGGTATGTACTTAAAAGAACAGAGATATTATATTACAGATTTAAATTGTTTTCTTTCTTTCCTTCCTTCCTTCTTTCTTTTTTACTTACTTATTTGTTGGTGGCATGCCTATACCACAATGCCTGTGAGGGGATCACAGGAGAGCTTGCAGGACCTAGTGCTCTCTGCCTACATATGGGTCCAGAGGAGTAACTTCAGGGCTTCAGAGACTTGACAAGCACCTTTATCAATTGAGCCATCTTTGCAGCACCATATGGTGTTTTGAAAGATAATAATAATAATAACTTGAAAGAAGTGAATCTTGATTTGATACAAATACTATATATCATGGAACATGTTTTATCTACTCATAGATCTAAACAGACAATATTCATGAGGTTATAGAAACCTATAACTCAGAAGTCCACAGAAGGTGTGCATCAGGCTGGGAACACATTCCCAATGCTAGCATTTCAGCACACTGTTCCATCCATCTGAAATGTCTCTATCTCTTCTTTAATGACTCCCATTTGCCTTTTAATGTTGGCAAAACTATCTCCTCCTATATGATGTTTCTATGACTGGCATAAGACTACCAAAAACTGGTTGACATTATACACAAATGTGTTTTATAATTCTAGTAATAAAGACTTAACAATTTTTCTCTTGTTTCTTGGTTTTAAATTAGTTTCTCTTTTTCTGAACCCCCACAATCATAAGTGTTGGACAGTTTCCACATTTTGGACACCAGGGTTTTGAGAAATACTTTGAAATTTGCAATCCTTCTTCCCTTAGTGTTATTTTCTTAGTGAGAAAGTTATGTGTTTTACTGAATCAGTCAACCAGGCTAGAGTATGGACCTGTAATACCCTTGTTTTCTCTTGTTCAAAAGAAAAGAGACTTCATCTCTAGTGATTAGAACATAGAAGACAAAGCTAGATTCTTAGTCCAAATATTCACTTCTACATCTTAACAAAAAGCTACTTCAATTTCTAAGCTTCCTCAACTGTACTTAAAAGTAATTATAGTATTTACCACAAACACTTGGTGTGTTAATTGAATATGCAGAAATGGTTCTAAACAACTCAAACTGACAATTTATCCATGTGTAAAATTATTGTAAAGATTAGATAAAGCCACAGGATAAGTACAATAGTGAATTATTAGTATAACATGGCTTCTACTATATCAGCATTGTCTACACTAAACATAACAGTGTGAAGAAATCAAGTGGAGTCTGCAAATATTGAATGTCAAAAAATAAAAGAACTTAGTGAAATAAACTTAACTCTTCATGGTCCATCTGACTTATTTCAAGTTGTTAGCTTCAAATTAGTATGTCCCACAGAGGGACAAAATGTAAGAAAAGTCAACAATGTTTTGAAAGATGGGTTTTGTTTACTCTAATAATGAATTCAGAACAGTAGTAGCTGCAGGATTTTATATTTTACAAACTGTTCTCAAATATATGGTCTCATGGGGCCTTGTTGCTAACTCAGGTGTTATCTAGCAACCTGGTGACTATTTGATTATTCACATTTACCAGCCTATCACAACCCTTCTCAGTTCTTGGCTTTGTGGCGCTTTATTTCATTGGGACCTCTAAATACTCATTTGTTTCCCAGGCAAATTGAGCTATTCCACTCCAGTGCTCAAAGTAAATAGAATAGAAACTTGTGGAATCATCTTCCTCTCTCACAAGTGAAGCAACAGCAGGGCAGTGCAGCATATCAGCTGTTTCAAGTTCCCTAAATGGGTTTTACTTTTGCAAAACAAGCCCCCTGACTTCCCAGATTCAATGAACCTCACTATGAGCAACATGACCAGCAGCCACATTTGCTGTAATTTTTTAAATATGTGGAAAAAAAGCAAGATATCAACCATGTATTACCTTAATCAAGATGCCAAATTATCTAACTTGTTTCTCCAGGCAAGCAGCCCAACAACAGGGACAGCTCCCAGGAGCCAGTCAAGGTTGTCTGTCTGTCCATCTACTCAGGACATCTGCAGGTAAGCCCTGGGAAAATTATTCTATTCAATATTTCTTAGATCAGTATTTTGTACTTTTGTTTTATGATCTGAGAACCTATGGCTCCTGCTTCTGCTATAAGTTGCCCATGGATATAACCACACGCACACATACTTTAGTTTTGTTTTATTTTGTTTTTCAATTTATCTTTACCAACTTCTGGTCATACTGTCATGTTCATCATTCTCTCTCTCTCTCTCTGTTTTCCCATGACTTTCCTTTCCATTCCCACTTCCCATCCTTTTGCCTGTTGCCTTGTGTAGATCTTCCATCTTGCATGACATGTCAGAAGACGCATTTGAGCACTGCACCCCTGTTGTAGTGTTGAGCCATGCTAGAAAAGAGTCTGGTAAGAAACCAATAAGACAGAATCCTAGGAGGAGGAGGAGGGTTTCTCAGAGATATGAACATGCAGAAGAGCAAGCCAAAGAGAAAAGAAATGACTTTCGCCTCCAGATCTCAAGTCCCAGATGGAGAGAACTTGATATGGAGTCTTCAGATTCGTCTTCCACAGATGAGAGTCAATGGGTTCAGGCAAAAAGGCAAGCCCAGGTTAAATTCAGACTATCTCGGCGAAGGAGAAATAACAAGCCATGTGGAAGCTTGACTGGGTCTTCTACTTCTGACAGAATTGAACTTGTTGGTCTGGGATCCAAAGATGAAAAGCACCAGGAGCTGACAGAATGTGGGAGTCACTCTTTAAACATCTGTAGAGGAAAAGTCATAAGGTACCAAGAATGCAGTCATCCACCTCCAAGGGGGTCCTTGGTGGAGAGGACACCTGCAGAGAGCCACTCAGGGAGTAAAGGCAAATGCTACCACAGAGATCCTCAGCTCTTGCATACACTTAATCAAAAAGAAACAATCAAGAAAAGATTTTCAGAAACTGATTTCAATACTGAAATCCTGGCAGCTGTAGAAAGGGATGAGTGTGGGGAAGACACAGGGCTCCAGCTGAATACCTCTACCCAGAAGCCTCCTGCTGCCTATGATGATGGCTCTGATAATTTCGAAGTGTGCAGGTCAGTAGCTGTAGTGAAAGACTGGACGCCACCCAATTATAGGTCTTCTGGATGGGAGCTCAGTATGTGTTTGTGAACTTCCCTCAAAACATGACATTCATTTGTAGTGTTATAGGTTAGATGTAAAGTGATAACATTAAAAACAGAAAACTATGAGAAAAATCCATAGGTACAAAAACATGGAATTGGGTTTCTTCTCTTCGCTTTAATATAGGACTTATCCTGGAATAGAAATGGGCAAAGCAGATGATTTTTGTACGTATTTTACCTAAAACCACGATGGCAGAGGCAGTAGGAGTGAGGCTTTGTGGAAATGTTCAGTATAAATATAGCCAAATTTCTGCAGTCTGACAAAGATAGTCAAGCTAAAGGTTCTTAAAGGTCAGCCTTTTGCATCAGAAAAATCTTCTGTGCTGTTGGCTCCAGTTTGCTCTTCAGTTGTCTGACTCAGGAGGGTAACTCAAGACCCAGAGGACAGGGACACAAGTCCTGGGCTTGTTGGATGACTAGCAGATACTCTAGGGAAGGAGAGCTTCATTCATTTTACCAGTAATCACCTACTGATAATTTCTAACCATGTGTACATTTCTTAGCAATAAGACCATTTTGTTCTGTTGGTTTGTTTGTTCTGTTTGATTTCAAAAGATTACTTAATGTTAATGTGGGTTTTCTATCATTGTAGATATATGAGTGAGGCAAATTTTAAATATTTATATGCTACTAAATCATTTCAACTGAACTCTGAGACCAAGTAAATATTTCCACTGCATACTGTTCATTTTGCTTTGGTTTTATAAAAGCTGAAATTATTTAATAAAAATCTACTGTGCGCATGCATGTAAAACATGAACTAGAGGGTGTAGTCCATATTTACTCAGACCAGAACAAGAAAAAATAAGGTCTACATGTGAATAACATGGCAACTTGTTCTCTCAAAGCTGTATCAGACAATTACTCATAAAATGTTCATTTGTTCCAGCATTGAGGCACAGTATGCTCTGGGCTCTATTCTGAGCATTGAACATATACAGTGCATGGTATTTTGATAGTTTCTGATGTGGTAGCACTTAGAGTTGGGTGAAGAACACAGACACAGCAATTATTTCACAGTTAGTACGTATTTACGACCACAATAGAGGATTTAGAGATACATGACACAAGGGCTCAAATTACTTTAGAAATCAGAGGTTAATTCAAAGTACAAATAGGAGTTGATGGAAGAAAGAAGGAGGAAGCTGATGCTGCAGAGAATGCTGGTCACAGGCAGCCAAGAGGAGAGAGGAACAAGGCAGGAGTGTAACAGTCCAGGGAACCGAGAGCCAGGATGTGGTGAGTGAGGGGAGTGGATGGTAGAGATTCAGAAGAAGAAGTGGGATGGACCAGAATTGTCAAGGCCTTAAAATATGCTAGGAAGTTTTAAAGGTTTAGAAGCAAAGGGACAGACTAGGGAAATGGTTCAGTGGGCAGAGTTTCCATGGCAAAAGCATGAGGATCTGAATTCAGATCCACAGCACGCTTAAAACTCCAGGTGCCATAGCATGCACTTATAGTCTCAGCACCGAGGAGTAAAAGGCAGGTGGACACTTAGGAAGGTCCCTAGACAGGGGACCAGGAAGCCCTGGTCAGCGATTATAGCCAAATCAGTGAACTCTTGGTACACTTAGAGATCCTGTTTCAAAACACAAGGTAAAAGGCCAGCAAAAATGGTTTTGTGTATAAGGGTGCTTGCCACCAAATCTAAAATCATGAGCTCAGTAACAAAGATGCACAATATGGACATTATGGAATGACAGAACCAATTCTCCTAAATTGTCTTCTGATTCCCACAAACACAAACAATGGAAAGCATGTACCTACACATGCACATGTGAACACACACACATACACACACATGCACACATAAATAAATAAATGCCAGAAAATGCAATAATTATTTTTAATAATAATAATAATCAACTGGAGGGCAACTGGGAAAGAAACTAGGTGTTGGCCTCTGGCTCCACTTCATACATACATGTGTGATGCACATATAAAACACACACACCCCATGCAAGGAAAGTGGAATTATGTGTTTTTATATGGCAATGTATGCTTCATATAATTATTTGAATGTGATGACTATATGTCTTTGCTGAAACCTTACATTATTTCTTATCTGATGTCCAGCTTAAAACTCCTTTTGACATTTCCCAAATCTGCTTCTAATATTATTTAATAAATGACACTCATAGATGCTGACTTACTGGCAAGTGGAGTGAGAGAAAGTAACATTTGCTTCTAAAGCCAGAGTGGCAGGTTCTCCTTTATAAGTACTTCTTTAGGGGAACACTTCCAATGATAAGTGATTTACTTAACTTAGACTTCTACATGTGACAATAAGCCCAAAGGACCTATAGATATTGTTTTCTGCTGTGTGCTGCCATCAAAATAACCAACTGCTCTAGACAGTATACAATAATGGCTGAGGACCAAAAGTGTCAAGAGACTTGATGTTTCCTATAGCTAGTCTGTTGTCTAAGTGGGAGACATTGAATAAATAACCAAAAAGCAGAAGTTTAAGAGAACAAAGGCTAATTTTAAGTAGAGGAATGCTGCAGGATTTGGAGAAAAATAAAATATCCTGATCTAAGACGATGCAGAAATCCCTTTAGATGGGCTGGAACTAAAGCCAGGCAAAGTGAACTTCAGATAGACAGAGGTGCATGGATGTAATTTCAGACATTCAAGTTGATACAAATACCATTAGGTCAGACAGAGCTGAGGAACCAACGTTGTCCACTGATGTTTCTTTGAATTTCTATGGGTAGATTTGAAGAATAATAAGGGCTAAGACAAATTTCAAAGCATTTTGAAGAAACTATGAAGTCAATCCAAGTTGTTTAGCTCTGTTCTATAGATCTCTGCTTTCCAACAGCCTCCATGAACTTCTTAAGTTCTTTTAGCCTATCTTCAGCCAGAAATAGTTCATCGTTGGTTTCCTCATATCCCATGGGAATTTTCATGATATTTCTCTAAAGAATAAAAATATTCCAATGCAAAAATATATGCAGAAAGTATTTTTGCTAAATAAAATCGACTAGAAGAGCCACAAACAAGTCACTATAACCCTGTTCTGTACTGTTAACAGGAAATGGTGTATAGGCAGAATTACTCTACTGTAAGCTACAGTGATAAAGGTTAGTGGAAGTGAGTAGGAAGGACATGGTGGTAGCCCACTAAGTAAATAGGAAGCACCTTAATTGTTAGATCTAGTAAGAGCATAAGACAAAGTTGTTGAAGACCATGGTACCCTGGAGAAACTGAGAAATGTGAGATACTGGTATTTATAAATGTAAGAGACATTAGAGGCCAGTTGACTTGAGAATGGTGTGATGAGTTCCATTATAAGCAAGCCATTTGTGATTCCAAATGTGCTCCAGTGTAGATTTTTCCATCAGTCAGTCAGCCCTGGACACATGCACAGAATAGAATCACTAAATGTACACATAAATGTATACATATGTGTGCCTGTCTATGTATGTTACTACTACTACTACTAATAATAATAATAAAAGAAAATATGAAAAATTTTAGAGAGGATGTCACTAGAGGAGTTGGGAGGAAAGATGGAGTAATCTAGATGGAGTTCTCATGTATAAAATTCTCAAAACATACTATATGCACAATAATAATAATAGGCATGCTGTTGAAACACCGGGCAGTTGGAGCTGATTATAATTTTTCAGTGATTGGTGAGCTATACACTACAAAATCAAACAACTATGTACCTATAATTCACATAGGTTGATGTGATATACTGACAAGAGAAAATAATGGTTGGCACACATGAAAAAATGTCCTCAAGGTCAGAGAGGATAGAAGAATTTGGGAATCATTTTGAGAGGAATGTCGGAGGCCTAAACAAGAAAATTAAATTTCTACAAGAAACACTATAGGAGAGATGCTTCCAGATTGATCACAGACACCATGATCCCCTGCGCAGGGAGGAAGACAATGGTGAGAGAAGCAGCAAATGACTGTGAACTTGTAGTTCTGTTGCTTCAGACATGCAAAGGCAGATCTTACTTTAGTCACAACCACTAAGAAGAAGCAACCCCTGAGCCCTTCCTCCTTTTCTGTTCCTGGCATTTGGCCCACATGTGGACACCATATCCTCTTTCCCATACTTGTCTCAGCCTTATTCTGAACATGTATTGCTATTAGCCAGTTACAATTTGGAAATTAAATCACCGTGTGGTTATGTGTGTGGCTCAAAAGTTGCCTTACAGGAAAATCACATCTAAAAGTAAAAGATCAGAACATGTTGGCCTATTGTTCAAGTTTTCAGTGGTTTGTACATTACTCTCAGTGGGAAGTGCACAATCTTTAATATGATTTCTAAGTCCTCACATGATCTCTGTGTGTTTTGGTATGCATCATTAACTATGACCTACATGTGCTGATATGTTTCTAATTCCCTGAAAGCATCTAGGGTTTTTCTTTACATGGTCCCCTATGACCCTCACCAGACTGATTGCTAGTCACTGTTTCTCAGTTTAAAAAGTCATTTCTCCCATTATACTCAACTCCTAACTAATGCTCAAGACCTCTCAGTTCCATGACATATTTTATTTTAATTCATTTTTAGAGATAACTGTTCACATTTATTTCCTACCACACATACTACTCTTTCTCATTGTCCTTAACTTCTCTTATCACTTTCAATGGTTTCCTTCTTCATCCCAAATAACCCCTTCTCTGCCTTACTCATACACACATACATATGCACATGTATTGCTAAATTTAGAATGCACATGTGAGAAAATACACACAGCATAGTTTTCACTGGTAAAATGTAGCTATTTTGTGATTAACTGCAATCTTTTTTTCGCGAACATTTGCAAAGCATTTGTACCTTGAAGATGCAAAAACCTTCTCAGCATATTTTTTTAAATAAATTGAAGGAAAATATCCTTTTTAAGCCATTGATGTTGATTATGTGAAGTCGTAGTATCCAGTTCTGGCTAAGCTTGCCACTAAAACATCTACTGTGAAGGATTCTTGAGTCTTGTGGTTCTAAGACCTTAACATGAATCTACAACTGCTAGAGAGTTTATTTAAACATAGATCACTGGTTATTTCTAGAGTCTTCTATACTCTGGTATTAAGACCTTGAATTTATATTTCTGGGGTAGTCCCAGATGATATTGATGCTTTAGACTAAAAATCATGTCTTAAGAAACATAGTATGTCATAGATCTCTCATGGTTTAGATGGAAAGAAAGTGGAAGACAGGGAAGCAAAAGATGAGTTCGGAAAGCTGTTAGACATTTGTGGTACATCATAACTCAGTTTCTTTCTTGTTCACAATCATAGGCTGATACAGTTAAACCATTACCAGAAACCCTATCATCCTGGTTAGGCTGCTGCTTCCATTTCAAAGCCACTTCCTCAACTCAGTCAACCCCAATTCCCTCTGTGAGCCCACAGGCTTCCTGAATCCTGTTTCTGACTTTTGTTTCATCTATGTAGGATGTATTCATTCTACAACTAGTTGCTTCATTTCATTCCCTAGATATTGCTTCTGTTCCAGGCCATATTTCTCAAGTCTACTGCTCCATTCAAATCCTTTTTATTTACCTTTCTCAGTTCTAGGGGCCAAACCTAGGGACCTATACACATTAGAAAGCTACATTATCATGTTGCCCCTATATAGTAAGTAGAAGTAGAAAAGGAAGCATTAATGTGGACATGAGTGCAGATGCTTGTAACATTTAATAAGCTGAGACAGGATGATCATGATTCAATAACATCCTGGTATACATATAAAAGCCCTGTCTCAAAAATCAAAAGGAAGAAAATAGTGTGTTAAATGAAGAAATACTGAATCCAGGTATCCAGATAGCTTCAGGAACTTCAAACACTCAAACAATGTGGCTGTTTTCCTCCCTGTATGTTGACATTTCTTCCTAGAGACAGATTTCATGTTCATTGAAAAGGAGAAAGTTGGCATAGAGGGAGACAACTTCAGATCATTAACAGGGGTCTGAAAGAGAAAGGATATGTTCCCAACTACTTGAAAATAGATCTCATGTAAGGAATAGAATCAGCTTGGCCTAGGTCTCATGTATCCAAAAGTCAGTCACAATAGGGATATAGAGTATAAAGCCGTGGAGTAGAAAAGCTATATTTAAAATGGAGCTAACAGCAACTCTCTGGGATACTATTGATCAACAAAAGGATATTTAAACAGAAAAAATAACAGTATGAATAGCAGAAGTGGAGAAAAATGATGATAGAAGAGAAAAAACAAACGAGAAGAATAGGATAGTGCTCAATTTCACCATCACTAAGTGTGACTTTTCCTTTTCTTTATTGTCTTCTCCAAATGCTTAGAGTTAGACATGCTTCAATTATCAACTCATTTATTCCACTCTCTGAAGCCTTTCCAAGATAGCATGGCCCACAGCGATTTTTGATTTCTTGCAATTCCTATAGTGAACATCGCATACCTAGTACTCGATTAACCTAATTTCATGTGCATTTATTCTCTGTTCCCCCTGTGTTCTTTGAAGATAGGACTGTGTGTATGTGGCATCCATGTTATGCCCTCTAGTACAACTGTTGTTACATTGCCAAAGATGACCTTTTGAAATGGCTTTCACAATCACTGAGACCTGGGAGGACAGGCTTGCATAAACCATGGGGAATAACGAGAACTTGGTGCACAGTGTAAAGCAAGTCAAGAATACTGAATTCCTTCCCTTACTTCTTTAAAAGGGGAAAGCTAAAAGCCAGTGATAATTCCTACAGATGCTCCAATTTACGTGACTTGCCTAGAGTCAGAAGATACTACATTGTAACTTATATATATTCTGGATGTTCTCGTTTTTATTAGGATAATTGAGAGCCAGGCCTGGGGTCTCACACCTTTAATCCATATGTTTGGTAAGAAGATGCAGATTGATCTCTGTGAGTTAAGGCCAGGCTAACCTATGTAACAAGTTCCAGGTCAGCCAGACCTACATGGTGAAATACATAGCCAAACAGTATCAAAGGAATTTTTAGAGCCACATGACCATGCTTCTTGAAAAAAAAAAATCTAACTTCTGAGCATTGAGCCTGAGAGCCTACAAGAAGTATATTTTAAGTCGATCTTCATACCCATTCACTTGTTATTCAAACAGATCTTACAAAGAATTTGTAAGGCATTGGTGGATGAGATGGCTCAGTGGGTAAAAGTACTTGAAATCAAGCATGACCCACGTGGTAGAAAGAGCCAAATACCTACCCACATACACAAATTATAGATTTACAATTTAAAAATTAAAACATGTGACTGAAATGGATGCATTGGCTATGGTACATAAAATAGGCACATCTTCTTTGCACTCCAAGTAGAGTACATAGGTATCGGTACATATAGATCTATAGAACTTGGAAGCTTTGTTTGGTGACTTTTTAAGATCTTCCCCAAACTAATGACATTGGTTATAGAGTCAAATATTCAATAAAAGTTGCATTTAAGACAAGAAATAAAGAAGCGATCATAGGGACATAATAGTACTACAATATTCACTTGTCTGAGTTTCTCTGAGCTTCAAATTCAGATGGACATCTTATGTATTCTTTCAAGGGTTGCAAGAATAAATATGAGAAGATAGACAATATTCTTGAAATCATGTAAGAACTCCTTACTATAATCGTGAATACTGCTGTATGTAGGAAGTATAATTTGCCTCTACACAAGCTCATTCAAGTAAAGGCATAGCCAAGGAAGGCAGGAGTGACATCACACAACTTTTGATATTTACCACAATTTTACATATGCATGATTAGATTTTGTAGAGATATAAAAGCTAGGACAAATGTGATGCAGGTAAGATTTCTAAAGTGAAACAACACTTTGGTGAGTAGTTTTGTACTAGATAAAATATAAGCTTTTCAGTGTGTGTGTGTGTGTGTGTGTGTGTGTGTGTGTGTGTGTGTGTATTACATGTGTGTCATGGAGCACGTGTGGTAGTCAGAGAACAATTTGTATGAGCCCTTTCTATCCTTCCACTATATGTATCCTGGTGTTCAAATTCAGGTTGTAGGGCTTGGCAGTAAGTGTCTTTATTGGCTGAACTATCTAACTGGCTCTAGAAAATTATTTTTACCATAACTGTTTAAACAATTATCAGTCATTAGGAAAGTTTGTTCATGATTTTCTCATTACCTAGGTGACCCTCCACCTATCTGCTCATTGAAGATCCTTGGAACATCAGCATGCATTACCATCCATCTCCACTTCCTTGAATGTACTATCTTCTCTGGCACTCTTCTCCTTCTGAGAAGGTTCCTGAAACATGGCTCTCTGTATTTTTCACCTGTTGATTCTGGATTTGTATTCAGTTAGTGGTGGGACTCTGTTCCTTTCTTAGGACAAGTGAAACCAACTGTCTATGATAGTTAAATTTCTTTGCATGGTTGTCTTAATTACTTTGTATTGGTGTGACAGACACAATGACCAAGGCATCTTACAGAAGAAATAGTTTACTTGAGGCTCATAGTTTCAGTAGGGGAGAACATGGCCATCATGGCAAGAGCAGGCAAGCAGCAAGCAGCAGGCAGCAGGCAGGCAGGCAAGGTGCTGGAGCAGGTGCAGGGACAACATCTTATGACACAATTAGAGGATAAAGAGAAGGGGAATGGGAATGGCATGGGCCTTAAAACCTCAAAGCTCACCTCAGTAATGTACATCCTCTAACAAGTCCACACCTTCTAATCCTTCCCAAACAGTTCCACCAACTAAGAACTAAGTGCTAAAACACATGCGTCTATGCAGGATATTCTCAGTCAGATCCCAATGGGTAGGATATATGCTATTCCATCTGTAGTGTCGTGATTACAAGGGTCATCCTATGTAATGCAATAGGAAACATGCATTTCTAAAAGATAGTAAGTGCTAAAGAAAACGCAAAGGGTTTGCACTCTTCCTTATGTCTTGGCTTTTGTTTGACTGAGTCTTTAGGGAATTAAGAGCACCCTTTATCCACTTCATCTCAATAGCAGCTAAAAAAAGTACAGTGGATCATGCTTAATATCCTAGCACTTGAGGAGTGGAAGCAGGAGGATCAAACATTTCAAGGCTAACTTCAGTTTCCCAGTGTTTGAGGACAACCAGAACTACAGGATATCCTGCTGCTAACAAGAAAAAATAAACAAACAACAACAAAAACAACAGCTGAATTGGTAGAAACTGCAGGTATAAATAGCATTGATGACCTTCCAGAATCACAATACATGGAAGGGTACTCATGGGAGTCAGGAGTTTCCTAAACTCTCTCTACCTGGGATGGTTCAACTTAGTAAGAGTGAAGCAGCCCTGTATTTGCTTATGTCGTTGAATGAGGAAGAACACACCGCGCTTAGTTAATAAGTGCACATCCTGCACTGCAGGTGCCTTAGCACTGATCTCTTCCTTGGAATGAATGATGGCAGCCATTGCAATGCGGGGGTGAAACCCCAAATGCATACCATGCTTTGCTATCTCACAAAGTAAAGATTTACCCACAGAGAGGAAAAAGAAACACTTGTAAAGCTACATTTTAATGTTATAAATATTTAGTGTTATTTAACCCACTCTTTTAGCATTTATCAAATTACTTGTTATTTTCAATGAAAAGAAACAAGGAAGATACTAAAATAAATAAGGCATATAAAAATAAATCAAAAGAATTATTAAAATGTCATGTATATCCTTATATATTTAAAGGTATGGCTTCCTCTTTTATATAACTTTTTAATATTTGAGAATTTCAAATATGTGTACAATGAAATATGATCATATCCACAGTCCACTCCCACTGTCTCCTCAATACATCCCCCTCCAACTTCACCCCCTGCCTCTGTGCAAACCATCAAGTACAATTAGCACTGTATGGGTAAGGGGCCATCACTTGGACCACATTTATAGCTTGTTCTTAGCTGGGTTTTTTTTTTAAAGAATCTTCACAGTTTTAGAGATAATGTTCACAGGAGAGGAACAGCAGTATAAATTATTTCATATAATCAGAGCATCCTACATTCATTAATTACTTTCTAATCTGGCTAAATAAGTTCCACAAATTTGGAAATTGCATGCATTCTATAGGCCAGCTGTTTAAACTGGGCTTCTAGAAAGGGACAAACAAAAGTAGACCATTGTTTCTTCCCATAACCATACAGAAGTAGATTTGAATATCAGTGGGAAATTTTGTAACCTTAGAAAACCTCAGGCAAAGTAAGTTTAAGATGTCAGCCTCGCAATCTACCAGCATGACTTTAAAAAAAAATCCCTGAAATAGCATTTCACAAACAAATCCTCAGCCTGAGATGCCTGTGAGACTCACTCAGGATCTTTAAAGAAAATACTTCATTTTCTGGATCCTTCTGGAGATGTCAGTATAAGAGCATTTTTAAGAATATCCTGGTATATTATACACACACACACACATATACTATTATGATCTAGTTCATAGATAGATAGATAGATACATATAAATATACATATATAGATATAGATATAGATATAGATATAGATATAGATATAGATATAGATATAGATATAGATAGATAGATAGATATGTGTATATATGTATATGTATATATATATATATACACATATATGTGTATATGTATATATGTGGAATAATATATCTATATTTTATATTATATGTATATTATTCCAAATACATATGCATATATATATATATATATGCATGGGAAAAGGGAGGAGTGAGAATAGTGGACAGGGAAAGGAGAGAGAGATAGGGAGACACCTTTAAAAAATTCTGAAAAAAAAATTTTATGAGGTTTTTAAATATAATCCAAACACCTAATAATGGAGACTGATAGAGGAAATTATTTCCTCCCCTTTTCTGGAGTTATCTAAAATTTAGGATAGCAGTTACAATGTGAGTAACTTTATTGTAAGAGTAGAAAACACAGTTACTTCTAGCTCTTAAATTAAACTTCAAATTTTCCATCGAGTTGGCATAGATTAATGAAACCCAATTTTAAATGAAGCTTTAAGGGAAAGATGAGGTCATAAATCAAAAGATAGTCACTGCATCTGTGCATCTGGAAATGTGTTAAATAAGCTAATCAGTGGGTCCCCACCTGCCTGGGTTTTAACCTCTCTCTCTCTCTCTCTCTCTCTCTCTCTCTCTCTCTCTCTCTCTCTCTCTCTCTCTCTCTCTGTGTGTGTGTGTGTGTGTGTGTGTGTGTGTGTGTGTGTGTGTGTGTGTGTGTGTGTGTGTGTACCCTGAAGTTTGAGAATCACTGAGGGTACAGACAAGCAGCCAGGGAATTATATATCCATATACAATGAGATGAGTATAGCATGGATGCTTTAGTGTGTAAAAAAAGGAGGCTAGATGAGTGTATACGTAAGACAGTGAAATGAAGGGACTGCCTATGTTGGCAGTAGTGTCTTACTGTCAAGTTCTGCAGAAAAATTAAATGCATGGTAGTATGTAATGTTTTGGAGTCTCTGGAACCACATTGGCCAACAACTCCAAAAAATGGTAATGCATTTCTAGTACTGAGGCTTTTATTTGCAGTTATGTGGTGTCTAATTGAGATATTGTCACCTCTTACGAATCACTCTACTGAAATTCTTTTCATGTGTGTGTGTGTGTGTGCATGTATTATATATATATATATATATATATATATATATATATATAACATATCATAGTATATCATATATATGAGGATGCCTCTACAGTAGTGAGTTTGCATGTAGCTTTTTGTCCCTTTCCCTTTTCTTTCTACTCAGTCTACTCATTTTTATGGCCCAATGAATTTAAACAGAATTGTTTACAGAGGCATGGATAAGGGCTGTTTACAAGAGAATGAGAGATCACCAATGTTTTCACCACCATCAAAAAAGTTTCTCTTTCACTTGGCAGCCACTAACTGCCTACAGGTCCTCAGGAGGGGTTAGCTCTCATGAGCATTCCCTCTTTCATAGTGATTGCTGGTAGGCACAGACTTGGGCTGGTCTTGAACAGATAGTCATAGTTGCTATGAACTCCTGAGTATGGTGACCTTGTACTGTTCAGAAGACAACACTCCACAACACTTCAGCTCCTTATATTCTTTTCATCCCTTCTTCTGCAATGTTCCCTAACCCTTATTGGGGCACGTGTCTGTGTGTGTGTGTGTGTGTGTGTCTGTGTATGGGTGTGTGTCTGTGTGTGTGTCCCATTTTAAAGCTGAACACTCAACAGCCACTTCTTTTCAATATTTAATGAGTTATGCATCCTTGTGATAATGCCATCAACTTAAAAAAGACACTTTTGTGACTAAAGCTGACTACTTTATGGAAATAAACATTGATAGTTTATTACTACAATATGTCCATTTAATAAAGTAAACCATAGACAAACTCCCCACTAAGATCGGTGGCCTATCCAGATTCGAGCTTGTGAGGAAGTTTACAATATGAAAAGTGAATTCCTTCCTGTAAAACAGAACTTCAGTCCAATCAGAAGGCAATTGGTTCCTCGTGATAGGCATGCTACCACTGCACAAGTGAGTACATTGCCTGACAGAGCAGTAGTGAGGCATGCAGCATACAAAGCTGACTTAGACTGTCATAACAGTCCAGTTCTCCTTCAGTGGCCTACATAGCATCTTCAGGCACCATGAAAACTATCCAGCATGGAGGAATCTTCCAGTGACAACTTGATTTCTTATGTCCCACGACAATGCATGTAGTATCTCTAGCAGAAAGATCTTACCATTTAGTTCTGGTGGGTGACCAAGAGCAATGGCAGTAGCCTCCACTGCTTTAGGCAGGCCAGGTATCTCCCTGACCTATACTTCAGAGAGAAGTAGCCCATCCCTGGAACTGCTATTTTAAATTAATAACCTATAGCTTCTGAGAGCGGCAATATTCATCCAGGCAGAATATCCCCATCAAAACTGTTTCCATTTTGTTATTTTAAAATTTTGTATTTGTGATTTAAAATCATCAGGTTTTCTTATGGTTTTTTTCACATGTCCTTCCACAGTCTCTCCCTCCTCCCTCCTACATGCACTTCTATTATGACATATACTCTCTTCCCTGCCTTTTCAAATCAGTTTTATTCTGCATCTCATGAGCCCCATTCTGGTCTCTATGTCATTTCAATTTATTTATAGAATGCTTCAGTATTGCAACTAATTAAAGTTATTGCTGGTGTGTGTGTGTGTGTGTGTGTGTGCATGTGGTATATGTTTGTGCATATGTATGTGTGTGTGATATGTGTGTGTGGTGTATATGTGTGGTGTGTGTATGTGGTATGGTATGTGTATGTGTATGTGTGTGCAGAATGTGTGTGTGGTATATGTGTGTATGCGGTATGTGTGTGTGTGCACATGTATGTTTAGGTGGTATATTTAAGTGTGAGGTATATGTATGTGTGTGTGGTGTTTTTGTGTGTGAGGTATGTCTGTGTGTGTGCAGTGCAGTATGTTTGTGTGTGTGTGTGTGTGTGTGTGTGTGTGTGTGTGTGTGTGTGTGGTATATCTCAGTGTATGGTATGTCTGTGTTTTGTATATTTGTGTATGTGTGTGTGTTCTGTGTGTGTGATGTATGTGTATATATGTGGTATGCATATGTGCATGTATATGTGTGTATGGTATGTATAAGTGTATAGTATGTGTATGTGCGTGCAGTATGTATGTGTGGTGTGTTTGTGGTATGTGTGTGCTAGCACTAACTGAAGGAAAGTTAAGGCTCTCTATAATCTCACTTATTTCTCAGCATGAAATTCTATTATGATCCTGCTCATATACTTATATTGATTTTGTAATTGCCCACACGTTGTTAGTTGAGGAGCTGATGGATCTTCCTTGTAAGCATTCCCTAAAGTTATCTTCCACCCGCAGAGCAGCCTACCAATACTCATCTTCCCCACCAAAGCTCCAGAAGACTCCAACCCCATTTTATTTGCTTTCATTAGTTTTCAAACACTCTCTTCCTTCACCAGTCTATATATGATTTTCTTCTCACTCAAATACAGCAGCATTTGGCATGTTCCATATTACATATCCGAGTATAACTTACTTTCCGGATAGTTGTATAATTACCCAATACATAAACTGTTATAGCCTAAGCTCCCTACCTAAAATGCAAAGACTCAAATGCATGCATGCTATTACTTATCACATCACCTTACAAAATCTTACATATAGTGTACATGCAAAAAGTTGTTATTGTTCTAAAAGAACGGTAGCAAGGTAAATATGGGAATGGATGGATGGATGGATGAGCTAGTGCCTAGTAACTTAGTATCCACCATTTGCCAAAACATGCATATGCCTTTGTCAAAGCATTCATATGCAGAGGAGAATTTGTGAATCAGATCATTTTTGGCTACCTATAGATAAAAGTCTTGCTCTGTCAATTATCCATAGCAATTTAAAACTTCCTTTGATGTTATGCTCAGCCAGGTAAGATTAATGAATGGACAGAACTGAAAAGAAGTCATGGTTGAAATGTGAGATGGTATGAATTTTGATTCTTGGCAACAACAACAAAAGAACAATCAGAAAAACAGTTCAAACTCATAATGTGTGCCCATGCAGAAATAAAAGGGTGGGAAACTGTGATTCATAATGTTACTTAGAGCTGCTGTATATACAGAGCCTACCTGCCCTGCTATATCTGACAACATATACCTCTCTGATTATATCTATGCAGTGAAGACAAATGAGTTTGTGTTATATTTTTGCTTGTGTTTTTGTTGAGGCCTGAGGATGATAAAAATTTAACCTAATGGCACTGAAAATACTGTTTAGAATTATGTCAAGCGTGACTTTTTTAGTCTTATAAACAATCCCTAAGAGATCTCCAAGCAGATGTAAGACAAATCTTTCTGACATATGAAAAAATATATAGAGAAAATCTTGACTGTGGAATATACATTTTATGTTACCAATTTAGACATTTATATGCAGCCAAAATCATAAGAAGAATCAGGAAAGAGAGAGGCTTTTGAGGAAAACTGTGTCTATTGTCTTCAGAAGAAGTCATTCTCTACACTTAGAAAATAATGGGTAAGGCAGAGAAATGCTCCATAGAGGAGGGATTATCCTAAATGCTACATCTCAGCTTTTGGTCTCCCATTCCTGTGGAATATTTAGGCAACTGTAATTAACCCAAAACCAATAGAGATTCTATTCTCATACTACATACACCTGACCTTATTATTCCTAAGGCCGAATATTCCAACACAGGAGTTGGAGAGAAAACAATGTATCCACAAACCACAAAAGATTCCTAAGAAATTCTCAGATCTGGGCATGAGGCTACATCTCTATAGTCCATGGATTTTGGAGACTAGAACTGGAAGATTATAAATTCTTTGTCAGCCTAAACCACACAGAAAGAGCCTGTCTCAAGAACTACAGTTAAAAGAAGCTTTCTAAAAGCACTTCATCCACTGTTACAGTTTGAGCCTGCAATGAGCCCCACAGGCTCATGTACAAGCCCCGACTCTCAGCCTGGGGTATGTTTTTTGTTTGTTTGTTTTGTTTTTTGTTTTTTGTTGTTGTTGTTGTTTTAATGCAGTGCTTTAAAGGGGTAAAAACTGGGCCTGGAGGGATCGATCAGCAGTTAGGAGCACTTGCTGCTTCTCCAAAGAACCTGAGTTCAATTCCCAGCACTCAAGTAAGGCAGCTAATAATCATGTATAACTGTAGATTAAGGGGATCTTATGCCTTCTGGCCTCCATAAGTGCCTTCACACATGCATGTGAAAATAAAAATAATAAATCATTAAATGAAAAGGAGATATGGCCTGGTTAGTAGGCATAGGCTACAGAAGGTTCACTTTTGAAAGTAAAACTCAGTCCTAATGCTAGCCTGCTATGATTCCTGGTCCATTATGATATTAGAAGATTTCTACTATGTGTTACTGACACAGTCCTCACTAAGGAAGCTGTTCAGTGATAGGCGTTCTTCATCATGGTTGACTGAAGACCTCTAAAACCAAAATAAACCTGCCCTCCCTAAGCTGCTTCTGTCAAGCAGTTGCTCACAGCTATGCAAACATAACTGATGTCTCTATGGGAGACCAATCCCTTAGTTTAGACAAGAATGCAAGAAACTCAGAGTTTTCCACTCCAATTAGGATTTAAACTCCTACAATCGATGTCAGATACTATCTCCAGAGGAGAGATGGGCCCAGAGGCAGCAGTGCCAATAGAACCTTCCCAATCTGCTGCAGAACCCAGAGCCTAGGAATGCAAATGAGACTTGGCCTCCTTTGCCTCCATTATTGGCACAGCAGGATCATCATTATCTTTTCCACTGTTTTTCCTCAGTGTGATATCTGGTGGGAAGAAAATGCAGCTAATTACTGATGCTTTGGATTGGCTCCAGGAACATCACAAGGAACCAGAAGCCTTGCTCTATCATCGACTTTGTTGTTTATCATTCCCTATAGTCCTGTGCAGATGCTCTGAGATTTTGACCAAGTCGTTGGTGACAAATTAGGGCATAAAATAACACCCAGGGAGTCGTGTTATACAGCCATTTATTTGGGCTGAGAATACTGCTTTGAGAAACCAAAACACTTTAACAAACATCCCTGATGTGTAAGGAGCTGTCACTCATCCATAGCTGTTTTTTTCTTTTTTTAAAGCATGCAGAGTAGCCAGACTTAGGATCACAAAAGTATTCTCATTGTTTCTAGAACATTTTTTACTCCTACAACACATAAGGCAATTCTAAGCTTTTATTTGAATTTTCAAAAATTTTAAATCTTAGGTTTGATAGGAGTTTAAACTTATCATCTCTGATAAGGATATTTTAGAAATTTGGTGTCTAAAAACATTTTTTAACTATAGAAATCTACAATGACTCTGTATCAGTAAGCATCAGTCAGTAAAAACTGTTATTAAAAGCTGTCCATTTTTTCCTCTGCTTTTTAGTTGAGGCACTTCTCCTTTCTGCTGAAAATCACCCTGCTTGACTTCCTCTGCTTCTCAAATAGGATATAAAGTTGGCACACCTCAACTTACTTCCTCAAACTCAAATACCATACAGAGTTTTACACTGTATATAAAACTGTAACACATTCCTCACTTTCACTATGTGTGAACTTTCCCAAACCGTAAACACTCCCCTGATAACTGGAAGCCACCCGATGGGAACTGATGAGTCATTTCACTGAGTCCCTTCTGGTCTCCACTCAGCTCATGTTTAAGTCTGACAATCTGGTACCATCAATCAATTCATGCTTTCATGGTCTAGTGGGTAGCCATTTTTACCCTAACTTGTTGACACTCTTTCCACTTAATATAAATACAAAAACATGAAAACATGCTACCCTTGGGACTATTATGCATGAATCTATTTACTTTTATAATTACATGTTATAATAATGGGTTAGGAACTACATAGATGAGACCATCAACAAAGTGGAGTGCTGGAGTCTGGGTGGTAGAGGGCTTCAGAGCAATGTCAGCTCAAGAAATGGAGTCATCCTTGCAGTAAAAGAGAAAATAGAGGATGTTCCATGAAGGAGCTAAGGATTAGATTCTTTTTAGAGGAAACTTCAATTTAAATGTGTTCTTAAATTAAGATGACATGCTATCAATTAATGACGATTTCATATAAAATATTATTTTAGGACATCCCAAGAGGTAGACATTAATATAGTAAGTGCAAAAGATGAAGAAAATAACCACTAATCAGATTGTAACATGGAAGCCTAACGTGCAGGAAGCCTTGAGGTCCATTCAAACCTTGGTAGCACAGAACTCTCATCTCTGCTCTTTAGAGGTAGAAGCAGGAGGATCAAAAGTGCAAGATCATCCTTGTCTACATATCAAGCTGAAGGCCAGCCTGAGATACATGATACCACATCTCAAAAGAAAAAGTACAGGCTAATTGAAAACAGGATTACATAAGCCTGGTTGATCATTAGTTTAACTTTTACTCAAGATCTTTGACATAGACACTTGAGTTTCCCACTTTACTACTGCAGAACTTGAAATACAAAAGATGATGTAATTCAGCACACAGGGGACACATGCAGACGTCTACTTAGAGATTCATTATCAATGTTTCTTTCATCAAGGACAACAGTGGTTCTCAACACCAGTCATATCGTGGTATATTTGTGAATCAGCTGTTCTGAGAAGACAGCACAGTGAAGTCCTCTGCAGTGTCCTTTAGCTTATGGGGAACCACGATCTTTGCACCAAGAGCACTTACAGATAAACGCAGAAGGTAGTTCTGCACTATGCTGCAATGCATAGATATGCATAGATGCCAGTGAGCCTCCCACCTAATCTTGTAAGGAATGGGGTTATGGATGGCACCATCACACTTGCTGTATGTGGTGCTAGGCAACTGGGATTTTATACAGGCTAGGAAAGTCATTCCACAGCTGAACTGAGCTCACAGCCCAGGAAGTTCGTGTTTTAGGAGAGTATAAGTAACTATGTTTTCAGAATGTCTTCCAATGGAAGGAGGAAAGCCTATTTTTAATTTTTTCAAGTTTTTTATTTATTGAAATGATAATATAATTAGATTATTTTCACACATTCCTTTCCTCCCTCCAAACACTTCCATCTGTACCACATACCCTCCTGTGCTCTTCTAAATTCATAGCCTCTCTTTCCTTAATTGGTGGTGGTAATAGTGGTGGTGATGGTGGTGGTATGTGGATGTTTGTGTGCATGTGCACTCGTGTGTGTGTGTGTGTGTGTGTGTTTGTGTGTGTATTTCTAATACAATCTGCTTACTCTGTATGATGTTACTGGCATGTACATGTTTTCAGTGTTGACCGTTTGGATAATTGATTGGTATATAATTCTCCTGCTCTCAGCAATCCTTAGTTGACGGTTCTTTGTCTAGAATTGAAGCCTCTCCTTTTCTATGTTATCACATCTGTTGGTGTTACTCTTGTTCAGGTGATGTTTAGGAAGCCATATTAATAACATTTCTTGGTCTTGTCTTCTGACACTTCCAGGTGACAGCTTAAAGACAACTTGGGCATGTATTAACAATTCAAAACTGCCAAAGAGGAAGTAAGTGTGGAGTTTAGGGGTGAAATATTTTGCTTGGTATGTGTCCAGACATGGGGAGGAAAGAGAAGAAAGGAAAGAAAGAGAGAAGGGCAGAGTTGAGGAAGACATGGAAGGAAGCACACAAGAAGGGAGGAAAAGAAGAAAAGACAATGGGGATAGAAAGAAAATATTCAAAAGTTCTGAAGAAAAATGTTAGTTATTGAACATAGAATCGGGAGCACATGGAAGGTTCAAACACAAAAGTGAGGTCATTACTCTGAGACAGTGGGGATTCTTATGAAATAAGATCTTTAAAGGGGAACTCCATCTTGAAGAACAGTTGAAGGAATAGGTAAGTGTCCTACTGCCCAGAGCCAGTTACTGGAGTTAAAGAGCTACTGGAAAGGAAGGGCTTCAAAGTACACATTTTAAAGTCACAAATCTAAGATTAATACAAAGGTAGTTAAAATCAAAAACAAAGAGAGAGTGACCCACAAAGTTCCCAGGGTAGGATGGTGGCCTAGCATTGAGGGATGGTAGGGGAATGGCAGCCTTGGAAAAGAAAACTGAGGTCATGTTTATTCAGGTTTATTTCATACTGGTTGCTACATAACCACTCTATGGGTGCTCTGTGGGGATGCTACCTCCTCTTCTGTCTGATAATGAAAATGTATGTCCATTGATTTCTATTCACTTGGGACATTGAAAGACAAAACAGTTGTTCTTTCACACATTGTACATTTGCATATTTGAAGACAACTGTCAGGCCATCTCTGCCTTTCTACTTTTCCTTCTCTGAGATGTTAAGCATGGGGATTTATGTGCCTCACAATTACTATGGTCACACAGTAAAAGCTAGTCCATTAGACCTATAATTTTGAAATACACTTTAGAGTCTTAGCTATGAATTTAGATAGATTGAATTCTATATGCTCTATCATTTCACAGTGTCCAGACTCTCAACATTTTCAGCATGTCTTTATGAGTGCCACTACTCCAATTGCTATAATCATTGTGTGTGCCTTCTGATTCCAGGTTCCCCAGCTTTAAGTGTTGCAAAAAGAGCAGGATGCCATAAGCTAAAAAGAAGGACTTTCCAAGGAGGAAAACTGGTCAACAATGCAGAATCTATCAGGGAGAAGGGCTGTGGGGGGTTTGCAGGGGGGAATAGAAAGTGGCTGTGCATCCTTAAGCTTAACTAAAAGGGGACTATGAGTATCTTAGAAGAAATGCAATCCCAATAGCAATTTAAACTGAGAGTGTTCCTGCCTTCTGACATTACAACTCATTGAGATAAAACATGACTCAGTGGAGACATGGAAAACTGCATTACCTTGATTTAAAAAAAATAAAATAAAATAAAAACAAAAACAAAAACATGCAGAACCTGCATCATAGCACCTAGAAACAATTTCTGCTGACTTTACTGATTGTATGTCAGCAGTAGCGGTTCCTTTGTGGATCTGTCTACACTTTTACAATATTTTCTCAGCTATCATGAGGCTCCTAACAGCCAAGTAAGATTTTACAAACGAGAAAGCCAATTCTGAAAAGCTGTTCTTAAGCGTCCACTAGAACCAACTATAACGAACATGCGCATTCCCCTTGTTTTCCTTAAGCCAGGACTTTGTCATGATTGGCTCAGAGATGCATATACATGATCTTCTAACCCACCTATATGAAGTCAGACTTCACAGCCTTGTCTGTATGAGGGTGCATTCCAAGTAAATACCTGCTAAGTGCACTCAGAAATGGAATTTTGACAGTAATGCTGAATATAAGCCAAAGGCATACAAATAACAGTAATAACCCAAGAATCCCATAGCCTGGCATAATAAAATTAGCAGTTGAAAATTATGTAAAAATTCATATGTGCCTTAAATAAATAAGATAGGGAGAGAATTATGCACCTCCCATGTGCCAAGTGTCAGCCTTTACTCGTTTACTTTCCATGACCCCTTAAGCATTGTTTTTAACTTATTTTTATTTATTTATTTTTTAAACAGTTAAATGTCTTTATTTCTTTTTTTTAATTTTTAATATTTTTATTACATATTTTCCTCAATTACATTTCCAATGCTATCCCAAAAGTCCCCCATAGCGCCCCCCACTTCCCTACCCACCCATTCCCATTCTTTTGGCCCTGGCATTCCCCTATATTGGGGCATATAAAGTTTGCAAGTCCAATGGGCCTCTCTTTCCAGTGATGGCCGACTAGGTCATCTTTCGATACATATGCAGCTAGAGACAAGAGCTCCGGGGTTCTGGTTAGTACATCATGTTGTTCCAACAATAGGGTTGCAGATACCTTTAGCTCCTTGGGTACTTTCTCTAGCTTCTCCATTGGGAGCCCTGTGATACAATCCAATAGCTGACTGTGAACATCCACTCCTGTGTTTGCTAGGCCCCGGCATCGTCTCACAAGAGACAGCTATATTTGGGTCCTTTCAGCAAAATCTTGCTAGTGTATGCAATGGTGTCAGCGTTTAGAAGCTGATTATGGGATGGATCCCTGGATACGGCAGTCTCTAAATGGTCCATCCTTTCATCACAGCTATGAACTTTGTCTCTGTAACTCCTTCCCTGGGTGTTTTGTTCCCAATTCTAAGAAGGTGCACAGTGTCCACACTTTGGTCTTCATTCTTCTTGAGTTTCATGCGTTTAGCAAATTGTATCTTATATCTTGGGTATCCTAAGTTTTGGGCTAATATCCACTTATCAGTGAATACATATTGTGTGAGTTCTTTTGTGATTGTGTTACTTCACTCAAGATGATGCCCTCCAGGTCCATCCATTTGGCTAGGAATTTCATAAATTCATTCTTTTTAATAGCTGAGTAGTACTCCATTGTGTAAATGTACCATAATTTCTGTATCCATTCCTCTGTTGAGGGACATCTGGGTTCTTTCCAGCTTCTGGCTATTATAAATAGGGCTGCTATGAACATAGTGGAGCATGTGTCCTTTTTACCGGTTGGGACATCTTCTGGATATATGCCCAGGAGAGGTATTGCTGGATCCTCCGGTAGTACTATGTCCAATTTTCTGAGGAACCGCCAGACTGATTTCCAGAGTGGTTGTACAAGCTTGCAATCCCACCAACAATGGAGGAGTGTTCCTCTTTCTCCACATCCTCGCCAGCATCTGCTGTCACCTGAATTTTTGATCTTAGCCATTCTGACTGGTGTGAGATGGAATCTCAGGGTTGTTTTGATTTGCATTTCCCTGATGATTAAGGATGTTGAACATTTTTTCAGGTGCTTCTCTGCCATTCGGTATTCCTCAGGTGAGAATTCTTTGTTCAGTTCTGAGCCCCATTTTTTAATGGGGTTATTTGACTTTTTGGAGTCCACCTTCTTGAGTTCTTTATATATATTGGATATTAGTCCCTTATCTGATTTAGGATAGGTGAAGATCCTTTCCCAATCTGTTGGTGTTTTTTTTGTCTTATTGATGGTGTCTTTAGCCTTGCAGAAGCTTTGTAGTTTCATGAGGTCCCACTTGTCAATTCTCGATCTTACAGCACAAGCCATTACTGTTCTATTCAGGAATTTTTCCCCTGTGCCCATATCTTCAAGGCTTTTCCCCACTTTCTCCTCTATAAGTTTCATTAACTTATTTTTAAATGAGCAAGCTGAGACTTTCCCTAACTTACTGACACAATGGGTAAGGGCATCGGGATCTGATGTACTTCTGAAACCCAAGCACTAAATAATTCTCTATACAATTATTTTCCGTTACCTATGTAAAACAAGTACAATTGAAAGCCTAGGGCACTCTCCATGAGAAACATGATCATCCTGCACACACACAGTTATCAAGTGCCACCAGTTCTGTCACCAGTTCTTCATATGCCTCGTGACCTCTGGGTCCCCAAGATCACATTTTCTCATATTACAGTACCCAGAAACTGAGAGTTTCACTTGTGCACCTGCTCAGAGTCGAGGCTGAGAACTTGAGTCCTCACCAGCATCCTCTCACGTGCAGGGGCTCCTTCTTCCGTGGCTTTCCTGTGTTTAACCCGGTAAGGGGACACTCACATGTGCAGGAGTCCTCTCTTACTCAATGCTGACACATCACTCCACAATATTAGCATTTACTATAAATCGCCACCGTCTAGTCTCCCCCAGGGACCTCAAGGCTGGGCCACAATTCTTGCATCCATGCTTGGTTAGCTTCCCATCGCTTTCTCCAGGGAGCTTCTTCTAATTATTTGCAACCTGTGTGTGACCTTAACTCTGGGTTTTCTCCCCTCACTTCAGGTGTAGATTCGTGCTGTATCCTCTGTAACAAGAGGGAGCTGGATTCCTCTCACCTGTCTCGCTCACCTTCTCTTCTCTACCTGCTCTTTCTTCCTTTCTTGTTCTCAGGAAAAAGGTGTCCGTGTCCACCCCATGGATACTTGCCCTTGCCCAAAGTTATTTCTATCCCTTTTTTCTTAATGATTTGGCTTTTTTTTTTTAAGGTGTTCTATAATAACTCAGCCTTTCCTTGTCTGTTGTTTAATGGTTAATTCTCTGTGGCACCTCCACTCCTACCTGGAAACAACCTCAAAGTCTTCCTATTAAAGATTAAATTAAAAATAATATGTTCTCATGTCTCTTCTGCCCCTACTGTATGACCCTGGAGTAGAGACTGATAGAGACACCAGGCAAAGAAAAGGCTATCCTTTCAATCATTTGCTTTAGCACTAATGTCTCAACTCTGCTTTAGTGCCTTTCATTATGCTTCCATCCAAAAAATATTTACAATAACTTTTGGGGGCTTACAAAAATCAGTTTATGGAGACGGGCTTAGCAGGTAAAGGGCCTGCTCTCAAGCCTGACTGACAAACTGAGTTGTGTCCCTGGGATGCACACACAATATAGATGAACAGATAGGCAGACAGACAAGCAGGCAGACAGACAGACAGATAGACAGATAAATAGACAGATTTTTAAAATATACTTTTAAAAATTAGAAAAATGAGTTTGTAAATGAATACCAAACTTTTTTTAATTTTTCAAAGGTATTTTTAAGTTTTAAAAGTTATTTCTTTATTTTTGGAAGCGATAATGTAATTGCATCAATTCTATCTTCCCTTTCCTCACACAAAACCATCCCATGTACCTGCCCTTGCTATTTTTCACATTCCTGGTCACATTGCATTAATCTTTATTTAATAATGCTTTTAACACTACTATTCCCTTTGAGAACACAAAACTCAACAAGAAAATTTTGTCTTATTTGCCAACACTAGAGGACAGTACAAACACAATCAATGCTTACTGAATATCGTAATTTTGTCAACCATAAGCTAATTCAAATAATGAACTTTTTAAAAATTCAGTCACTTTCTACTCCTTTATTTTTAAATACCAAATCCGTAATGCTTAGCTTTGAACTCATTCAAGCCTAGAAGTATCCACATTCCTATGTTTAAAAGATAATGTAGTTAAAGACGGTATAGAGAAAAATATAAACAAGTAGTCACCTAGGTAGACTTAGTAAGTGTATCTTCAAACTTCTGTTTGACAAACAGAAAGGATAAAATTGGCATGAAATAAGGGATAGGAAATTTGGAAAACCTAATGAAGAAAACTCCGTGCTCATTTCTGCCCCATGTTCTTTATCCATTTATCGGTTGGTGGACACCTAGGTTGACTTTAATATTAACAAAGACTTTGTTATACAACCATTGCAAAGATCTCACAGATGAATTCAAGTATTTTTTTAATTTATAAAAAATAAACAAATATTCTGACTGAGCCAAGGAGATTGGCATGGGAGTATATGGGGAGAAGGAATCATTTAAGATACTTAGGGGCTGGGCCATCCAGATGGTTCATAAAGGAACTTGACCCCAAGAATGCCAGAATCCCACATGGTAGAGGGGAGAGAGTTGACCCCAGGAGCTTGCCTAAAACCCCCATCACTGTTTACCTATCACATACATGCACACGACCTCCTCCCCATACACAGTAACAATAATAATGGTAATACTAATAATAGGTATAATTTTTAAAGTTTTCAAAAAAATAAGGCCAAAAATAAAGGCAGCTTTCCTTTCAACCCAAACCAAAAGCAACAAGGATAAGCACATGCTAGCCACAGAATGATTCAACTGTAGTCTGTCCCACAGCATTGGTGGGTATGCATAAGGTTATAAGAAATTATCCATTGATTTAAGTCTCATATAAATATAATATAATATAATATATATATATATATATATATATATATATATATATTAAAAGAAAGAAATCAACATGAACTGACTGCATTGGAGACAGATACTGAAGATACTAAAATGCCAAGGGAACCTGCATGTTTTTGTCTCCAAATGTCAGATACCAATGTGAAGCAAGAACAGCTTCGTAGACTCACTGAATCCCCAAGTTTGAAGTTCCCACTAGATGAAAATGCCTTCCTTCACAAATATTTTACACTGCAATTTCATTATAGCATTGAAATCATCTTCTTTGCACAATCATTCTGTAGGGGAAATCCTGTTTGTGTTTTCATTGACATGTTTTCATCCATAATGTAGCGATGATAATTTGTGTGAGGTACATCAGTTTTAAAACTGTTTAATTATTTCCTTAATGGCACTATCACATTATTTTTTATTCTTATTAGAGGTTTGAAGTTGATATTTTGCTCTTAAATTTATTCAGAACAATCTAAGCCTAGCTTAAGAAGACCCTTGGGATACAACTTGAACTGGATAATTTAGAAAACTTTTAAAACACTAAAAACATGCAAATGTACATTGTTTAAAATGGAAAAGGAAAACAAAACAAGCATTTGATTTTCCCTGTGGGAAATAACTTTAATTTTATGAGAAAAGGCTGTTGCTGGCTTGCTTCAGGGAAAGGTTTTAAGATTTTTCTAAAAAGAGACACATTTTAAGACAGGAAGTTGGACCATAATCAGTAAGCTGGCAAGGTCAGATTGAGCTCGGTAATCAGCTAGGTCTTTGTTTAAAGCTACTTATGAATACATTTCCTTTTTCATGTCAGGAAGAGTCAGAGCCTGAGAGTCTTTTGGCAGCTGTAGACACAATCTTCCTTTTCAGTGAAGAATTATCACATGGCATAAACTCCTACTTTCTCTCTTTCAAGTGAGAACCTTTGTCCACAGAAGCAGTGAGGTGTAATGCCACACCAAGGAAGATTGTATCTGCATTTTGATTTTCTTTTTACTTCTGTGTTTAATCTTTCCCGAATTCCTTGGTTAAAGAAGAAAAGGATTAGGGTGATTTATTTGTAGAACATGCTGTGTCACTGAATGTACTCTGGCCTTAACACTGAAAAACCAAGAATACATTAAGAAAGGGGACTGCAATTTTTTTCTCAAAATCTCTACATTAAAATGTGCTTGGGGGTTGAGGAGATGGCTCAGGCATAAGAGTGCTTGTTGCTGTTACAGAAGACCTGGTCTCTGTTCTCACCACTGATGGGATCTTATCTTAATCAGAATAACTACCATCAAGGGTAAAAGCAATATTAGGATGCCTGTGGTGGGGTGAAGGGAGCAACTCTGTTCACTGCTGATAGAAGTTAGACTTGGGCCTTCACTGTGGACCTCAGTATGACGAATACTCAGAAAACAAAAAGTAGGACCACCACATCATCCAGTTACACCACTCCTAAATATATCCCCAAAACACATCAAACACATCTTGCACATCTGTGTTATTACTGCTCTATCAAGAGTAGATAAGAAATGGAAGCAGTCTAAATGCTCACCAATAGATGAAATAATAAAGAAAATGTGGTATATATGCACACTGTCATGTTTTTCATCCATAAAAAATTAAATCATGGTATTTGTAAAGGAAATGAATGAAAATTATATTTATTTTTGAGCAAAAAAAAAGTCCCACTTAATCAGAATGGCAAATATCACATGCTTTCTCTGACACATGAATCCTACAGCTTAATCTTTATTGAAAATGTGTGAATGTTCTATATGTGAAAGAGTGTAAGTGTTCTATATGTGAAAGAATGTATGCCATGAAACTAGAAGAGGGACATGAGAGCAGAAAAACATCTTAAAGGACGGAAAAGAGGACAGAGTGTGTATGACATGAAAGCAGAAGAGAAGCATTGTAGGGAGAAAAGTGACCAGTAGGACGGGGAGATGATGGGGAAGAGGAGTCAGGGGAGGAGCAACAGGAAAGAGGAATGCATGAAATCACCACAATGAAGCACCTTATTTTGCATGCTAATTTAAAACAACTAATTTGGAGGGTGGGAGAATATCACCTATTAGTCCCTGTGATTTCTTATTCTCTGTCACTTCAGTGGCTATAAAAATAAAATTATAATCAAATTCAGTGCAAATGGGAAATGTTTTCTTTCTTTGTTTATTTGCTTTGTTTTGTTTTATTATTGTTATTATTATTGAGATTGAAATTTAGTTCTATTTATCCCTTTCCCTTTCTTCCTTCCAAAGCTTCTCAAATATCCCTCCTCTATCCTTCAAATTCATAGCCTCATTTTTTCATTTATTTTATGCATAAATATGCTTGAATGTACAGTCATATTCCTAAATATAACCTGTTTAGTTAAAAAATACAACAGTAGAGATATCAAACTGAGTGGAGAAAAAACCCATGAGCTCTCAACTGTGCACAAAGCACTACTGTCAACTGATGAAGGCTGGACACAGGAGAGGTGGTCCTTCCCAGGGAAAAGCACACCAATTAGTTGTCCAATATCAGATGGTCAATCCTGAAAATGCACATACAAGTAACACTTGCCACTTTTATAGGATGGCATATTTAACTATCCAACCAATACCCACAGAGCCCAGTGCTATGATGCTGTGTTGACACCAGTTTGGTGCAACGAATGACAAACTCTGTTCCTGTGTCCTAGTGTGGTTAAAGGAGATGTTATAGGTTTTGGCATTAAAAAAGTGGCCACACAGATAATTTTTTGTTTTCTTCCAATACGTTGGCTTTTTATACAAGATAGAGAGATGACCTGTAACTTCCTAGCTCAACTAGTAAAAGGGGGTTACTAACTGTGAACTTGTTCTCATCCAACAACTCCCACCTCAAGATACAGAAGTCAGTGCTCTTTTGCTATGTTTTTACTTAAGAAATAAATACAGAATACACATGTACTCTGTCATACATATTTTCTTTTTAAGGTTGGTAGGCCACGGGGTTTCAATTCCTCTAACTCCCTGCACTAAATATGAGAGGCAATTGCCTTGCTTCTAGTCCTCAAGAGAGACAAGATATATTAAGAGTACATTCTTAATCAACTCTTCAAAACTCCTGCTTCTGAAGAAGAGTGTGTACACCTATAAGGAACTAGCAAAACTGATTTATGTGTTCTTCCAGCCTGTCCATGGGTAATTACGCAGATTTAAATGGTTTTAAATATTATATTTGGTGATTACATTTTGAATATGCATAAAGCAACATTTCTAATGAAGTTTGTTAACAACTCTGAACAGCTGTTTGTTATTGGAGTTTTGGAGGTCTAAGAATTTTTTCTTTTTTATGTGTTTATATGATGCAGGTCTATATATAAGCATGCATATTCATGTATGTGAGTTCAGGTACATTTGTACAGTACACATGTGAAGGTCAGAGGACTCCAGGTGTGAGCCATCACTTTTACCTTGTTTGACACAGAGTTCCTTAGCTGTTAACCACAGCTGTCCCACAAGCCTCCGAGGATACACCTTGGTTTGCCTCCCACTTTGCCCTAGCTGGGGTTACAGACTCACTACCACACCCAGCTCTATATGGGTCCTGGGGATTCTAACTGAGGTCCCAACACTTGTAGAGCAAGTGCTTTCTCCAGTAAGCCATCCCTCCAGCCCAGGGCTAAGCTTTTAATTAACTGCATAGAATTATGAACAGTTTGTCTCATTCAAGGAGAAAACCCTCTAAAATATGAAAGTGAGAATAGGAATAAATTTACAGGCCGTAAATCTATGTAATCAAAATTCACTTGAATCCAGAAACTACTGGAACTCTGAATTTATCGACAGAAATGTCAGCATTTTCAAACAGTAGGATTTACTGAACTAGAATTTTATGGGACCAGAAATCTTTGTGACTGTTATACAATAACAATTGACAGTTCATTGTGACCTAATGGATGTGCATTTTGCTAGGAAATTGGATAGACTTTCAATATTAACTTTATAATGTGATTTCACTTTAGAGCTTTTCAATTTTTTTCTGTAGTACTAATATGCCATACTTGTAAATTATACAATGTGTGCCACAAACCCTCTGGGTCCCTTTGTCTGCATGGAACGAGTCTCTGGGGCAGGTAGGCAAGGTGTTGGTGGGTGACAGACAGACCAACATGCCAGATTGTGTAGAATCTGAATGTATTTTGTCAGGTTGAGCATCAAACTTTTTATACCAAAGAAATAACAAGAAACCAGGTAAAATACAATCCACCAAGTTACAGTGACGCAATACAAAAGGAATGTATACATCAAAAGAAGGTGGGGACCAGGCCACTGTCACAAAGAAGGGAGCCAGGGGTTCTGCACTAGCAGACTTTTTCATGAATACTACAATACCCCAACCCCCCTATTTCCTGGGTCTACAGAAGAATTTACCAACTTGCTTCTAATGTGAAACTTGCTATACCTAGCTGTAGAGAAGATCTCTGTCTCAGTGAGATTCCCTAGCTCTATTATGGTATTCCCTTGTTTGGGTGAGATTTGCTACTGTCCTTAGTAAATATTTTGCAGACCAGCTCTGAGCTACTGGCTCCGTCTTTTGTAATGCTTAATTAGTTACTGAGTAGGTAACTTCTTTTCTGCATTCCTGCAGGATTCCAAGCTCATAGGCTTCTGGGACCTTGGAACACTAGAGAGACTTAGCTATATCAGAATTTAATCTTAAAAGGCATTTATAATAAAATAATAAAAGAGAGCTCGTAGTTCCATACACCAGACTAACTTGGGAATAGGGTATGAGTATATGGGTAAATGAGAACACCAAAGCTCCAGGAGGTGAGTTTCCATGAAACTCTTTTCCTCGTTGAGTGCTTACACAGTTTTCAGCTTGTCAAGCAGACTTGACTGGAGTGCGTGGCAAATGTGACCTCAAAATTCTGGCATGAAAATAACATGGTGAAGTTATCAAACTATAAAATTATTTTAAACATGTTTTCGGGTGTTTTATTTCTTATTTATTTATTTTTTATTTATTTTATTTATTTATTATTTACTTAATTATTTAAGACAAATACTTACTATTTGTTCCTAGATGTCCTGGACCTGCTTTATAGACCAGGCTGGTCTTAAACATAGAGTGATCCCCTGCCTCTGCCTTACCTCCGCCTCCGCCTCTGCCTCCATAGTGCTGGGATTAAAATGTGTACCACCATACATCTTCTTTGGGATACTTCTAAGTCATGACCTTTATATATAAAACACCATAGGCAGTAATCTTTTAAACAGACTAAGCTCAATATATTTGCTCTTTAAATTCACTTCACTGTCAGAAAGAAACAAATGTATTTCTGGTGTACTTATATCTAATGCCTTATCATATGACTTGAGTCTAAGAACAACTATTATATGAAAGTAAGTTGATATTGATCAGAAGTTTGGGTCTACCATTAAAGTTGAAGTGAAAAGACCATGAATTCTAGACTGTAGGTGAAAGTTTCTAATATGGCCTTATGTAAAAGCAGACCTCCAGTGGTGTGCCATATCCTCTGGGAGAACTCATGTTTTCTGCTGCATCCTTTCCCAGGATCTGTCACTGCGAAGGAGATGAAGAAAGCCCACTCATCACACCCTGTCGCTGCACAGGAACCTTGCGCTTTGTCCACCAGTCCTGCCTCCACCAATGGATCAAGAGCTCAGACACACGATGCTGTGAGCTCTGCAAGTATGACTTCATAATGGAGACCAAGCTCAAGCCCCTTCGGAAGGTAGGGGCAGACTAGGGGTGGGAGGGGGAACTTGCAAAGCGGACTTGCTTTCAAACTTCATGTCCTTCTTTGATAAGACTCTGCCAAAAAACACTGGTTTTCTTGGAGGATGCTTGTCCTGTAAAGGACTCAATAGCTAAAATACAGCCGTGTCTTTGCAGGTAAATCAGTTTGTTCTGACTTGCATTGTGTGAGTTCTGGTTTATATGCCATCCTCCCAAGATTTTTTAAAGGTGCACATATACAAAGATGCATAGAGAAACATATATTGTGGATATATGAAAAAATACATTTATAATTCAAGATCATTGAACTGCTGAGAACCATGAAAAGGGTCTTCTTTTTGAGGTCAGTTCTTACAGCTAGATGATAGGATCTACTAAATAGCATAAACTCACCTAAATTTTTGAAAGTTGACTATTGCAGAATAAGAGAACAATCTATTCTATAAGATGTAACCTATGTTATATTTAACTTCTTTTAATGTTTGGTCAGATGTTTTATATATCAATAGAAGGGGTTATAAATAAAAGCCACTATTTTCTATATTGTTCATCAAGTTGCAAATGAAATATAAAATTTAGCTTCAAATTCTTCATCTGTGTTAATCCTTCTCTAAAACATGATTGTAAGACTGTGTGTCAAGTATAAAGTTAGCATCTCAGAGTCGCCAACAGACCACTTGTTAAGGACATCTGCAAGGGCAATGCCACAGATAATTCATTCTTCATCCCTGGGGTTTAGCATTTTAACTTATTCATCTTTTTGCACCCTAACTGCAGCCTTAAATCTATATAAAACACATCTATGTATACAGATACCTCAATATCCAATGGGAGTGTGAGTGCTGCAATTTAAATAATGAATAAGCCCAGAGCTGCTTTTTCATTTAAATGAAATGCAAAGCTAAAGCAGATAGAAAGAGATGGAAATAAACTTGATGAGCTCCAGAATGAGAAGAGATAAATGTAAACACGACTATTCCACATGGCGCCTAATGGGAGGCTAGCTATACAGCCATTGTACGTCTTCATTCATTCTGTAAAGTATGAGGACAGAGAATAACATGCCCTATTTTTGTGATACATGGGTTTTATTAATCTTTAAATGATTTATAGATTTCAAAACTATGTACAAATTACCTTTAGAGAAATACGTTGATTTTATTTATTTATTTATTTATTTATTTATTTATTTATTTATTTATTTATCTTTGGGATAACCTGAATGCCAAAAGGTGACTTTCTGGTTCTGAGTCCCAGCACAATCATTGCCGAAGTAGAGCATGATTGGTACTCCGCTCCCTGCTTTATATGCTAAGCAGGCACTGTACTGGAAGAGCGAAATGATGTGCTTTGACTCTTTGAATTTCTCCTCTTGTCCCTCAGGGAGTTAATTACAAGTTGTTTCACGGCATCTGCAGCCTTCCTTGCCCCCTTTCTATTCTCTACCTGCACAAAATTTTATTTCAAGTTAGTCAAACATAATATTTGAATTTGAAAACAAGGACCTAGAAAAATAACATGTCCAAGTTGTCTCTTTTATATTAAACCTTCCAGTACACACACACACACACACACACAAACACACACACTTGGGAGTGTGTAACATATTAAACATGATACTGGGAAAGAACTGAAAACCTATCCTATCATAACTAGAGTAACTTCATAAATACAATTTCGACCCTTTCTTACTATTTCATCATCAACTATTTACAACTAATCTGTTTGTCACCATAAGAAGAAAATATAGTTTCTTATATCCATCACAGAGAATGTGTTGCTGAATCTCAAGAGGAACATATCTATTTATTAATGTACTAGCATAATTTCTTTACAAAAAAAAAACATTTCTTTTGACCATAAGTATAGACAAAGGATACATCCTATATATGGGATAGCATTATATATACAGGACGTGTTTACATCTAACATAGATGTGACTCTACAGCAGCCCACACATGGGTTTTATTTAAGCCATGAAACTGGAAAATTAGTTATTAACATTTAACTATGTGATTATTTCTTGTACAATTTCACACAGTAAATGTGGTTTGGATACCACAGTACCTGGCTTGACTGGAACTGTATTCTTATGGACAACAAAAGTGGGGCTAACAGGGGAGGGGAGTGTTACTACCGCCATTTGCTTTCCAGTTCTTGCATTTCTTACCCTCCTGCACACATGTTTGGATCTTGAGGTCCCTACAGACACCACCTCTATTTGTATAGCTGTGGGCTGGAAGGAGGATATGAACATCCAATCCCAATGTAAGGCAGGATTTGTAGGCATGAGGAATCAATATGTCTTACCATCCTTCCAAGACAATGAAAACCTATGGAAAACATTTAAATTCTCATTCTCCTTCCTTGTAAGAGGTGTATAGGAGGCAGCATCTTCAACATCATTTTAGATTGTGGGGTGATTCAAAACAGCATATGGAAGCACTTTAACCTGTCCTAGATGGTTTGTTCTGATGGCCTTGAAATCCATCAACAGTATTCTTTTGGTAGTCTTTTAATGTTCATAGAGAATGCCAGTTATAACCTCTGGTAAAAATATATTTGGAGTACATCCCATTAATTGTTCTCAACTAAGTAATTCCATTAAACTTTACAACATTCTAAATACCAAGTGCATGAAACAATTAATTTAGCTAATGACTCTGGATATATACCATCAGCAGAGGTGGGAAAGTGTGGTTAGATGAAATGACATTTTAAAAGGAAGGGCCAGTCTTCACAGGCAGATGGAGCTTGGAGCTTAATCATCACTACAGATATCAGTACCATTGATTGTCCTTATTATATCAAAACCTATAGTTAGCAAAGTCTACAAGTTAGCCTAATGTTTGCCAAAGAAAAACTTTGAAGTCAAAATAATATTAAGGGTTCATTCCAGGGAAAGCCGATCTCTATCGTCTTTAAGTAGGTAGCTTCGCTACCTTTATGACAATCAATAAAAGGTTCCCTTAACTTGCTGAGTCACCTTCAATCAGGAGCAATACTCTCAAAGCTCAGGAACATCAAAAATTCACAAATAAAAAAATCACAGTGAGGAATTAGTGAAATTTGGAAACATACACACTGTTGATTAGGAAACATAAACTAAACTTGCATTCTGAGGCTCAAGTCTGGGATGCCCAGTTGGAATCTACCTGAATAAGAAGCCAGGTGCTGATGTAAGGTGGGTCCACAAAGACATCAAATACTACTGACAACTTATGTCCTGCCCTGAAATATTCATGCATAAAAACCACATGATAAATATAGTATATAAAATGTTCAAGTTCATGTATTTAATTACTTTTGTCTCCTTTAACTAATTAAGCTTGTTTTACATAAGTACTTGGAACCCATTTTACATAGGAAGAAAAGAGACACTTTTCAAACTTGATACCACACACTCCAAAGACCCTGTACCCACTGTAGGGTGCATAATAGTCACCTGGTTCTTCGCTTCTCTTTAAGGATTATGGCATGGGTTTTTCTTAGTTTAGAGGCACAGGTTATAGGATGGTTAATGCAACCCTGAGTGCCGTAGCAAAACTGAGCAAAGAAATATCTCTAGTTTTTACATAAGCTTTGATTGAAATGTTTCAAAAGAAATCTTTCTAAAACAAATTTTTCTAGCATCTTTCTTGTTAAACCTGGACAAAACACTTTGCCGAATATCCTTTTCCCAGAAACTCAGATGCATATTATATACAGAGTAATTACTTTTCAGCCAAATAATAAATTCAGTAATTCAAAAGATTTATATGTTGTCTCCACTGTGTTTTCTCCAGTCTTTTAAAAGGAGTTTTCCAAGCCAATCAGTTTGCCTTGTGATCCCTCCTCCTTCCTGTCACCACCTAACACCGTTTCTCTATTCTTCAGATAACCTTAGCCAGCACTGCACATTGCTCTTTTCTGATTTAAACAGTAACAGAGCCGGGGAGCTATACTACTGGGATTACCAATGGCTGTCTTCAGTTCTGATGGTCTTTTGCATTTTTCTCTTTAACAGCAAGAGTTTTTGTGTACATGGACATTCTAGTACCTCATTCTAGAGTTCGTAGAGTTCCTTTTCCCATTCTTCAAAGTTCTCAGGTTTACTCAAAGCTCTTGAAATTGCAGGATAAGAAATCCCTCATCAGATGAAGCTGTGTTGCCCCTGGGCTGTTCTCTTGTCAATTAAGCTCAGATGGTGAGATTTGCTATTCCATTTCTTAACAAACATACAAGGCTCCAGGCCATGAACATCTGTCTCTGTCCTCGTACAAAGCACAGACAGAACTTTCTCTGTACTTTGTGCAGTGATCATAATTCACAGTGCATAAATGTTCTGTTTACTTGCACTTAGCCACAGACATTATTATACTAAGCTGAGAGGAAATATAAGGGGTTCAGAATACCGTGTTCCAGTTCACACTGTCCCAATGTCAAATATGTTTTTCACAACAAATTGCTCACTGTCTACTGGTGACGATGTCAAACACTATTCTCTTTGCTTTCCCGCTGTGCCATTCCTAGAAAATGGGTCCAGCAGCTGACTGTCTTAGGCAGGACATAATGACCAACATACTAAACACAAACTTTTTTTTATTATTTCAACTTGATAGAGGCATAACAGAGTGTTTTCATTAGTTCTATTGCCTAAACATACAAGAAACCCAATAACTACAATTGATATTTCAGTTAAAATAATATTTCAATGTGAGTCCATGACACCATCTACATGCCTTCTATCAAATGAGCATGAGATGGAAAACACAGGGGTTTTGTTGCTTATTCTCTTAGATACCTGGGGTTAGTCATATGGATTTTTATCATTGTATCACTGTTAAGAAACACTAGTCATCTAGAATCAGTATTGTATTGCTTCTCAGCCTTTTGGCTAAGATCTAGTATGTAGAGTCAGTATTGTAGAACAGTTTGGTTACAATAGAAATATTGTTTTCTGGTCAGTAAATTCCTTTTTATTTATGTAATTTCCATACACATGTAGTCCTCCTTCTAGGCAGATATGAAATCACACTACCAGTAAACCATGTCTGCATAATCATCCCAACGGGATCCCAGTGATGCTCGGCTTATAAATTGTCTCAGCCTGCTATATACTAAGAATCTACTGTAGACCAGGAAGGTTTAGTAATAAGCAAGACAAAATAACCCCCAACCATCCGAGCAGATAGAGAAGGAGGAGAAAGGACGGGACAATCTAATGTGTTGTAGAGAAAAGTGGTATTGGAGTTTAAAGCAAGCTGGCTGTCACAGCATCATCTTGTAAAACCATCTTAGTTTACTGACTATAGAAGAACAACTATAATCAGGTAACAACATGGCTGTCTTATTCTCCTTTACTCTTCATACTAACCTAGACGGTGTCTCTTAACAATTGGGCACCCAAGACACTAAGGGAAGAGAATTGAGGCTACCAGAAGGATGTTATAGATTTTCACAAACTATTTTTGAATAAATAGCCACTAATTAAATAACTATCAAACAATTATTCAATTCTTCTTTATTACTGAATGTGTCTGTATATTGATTTAGCTCTGTTTTTTTTTTTTTCTCTTGAAAACTAGGATCTGAAGATCACTGCTCACTTTCCAGGAAAGCTGTCAGCTTCTGTTGTTTTTCTAGATACAGAAATAGTCTTTTAACTCTATTATGTTTACTGTTAAGATCATCTATTACTTCAGCAAAGATCAAGGGCTTAAAACCAGAGATTCTCTTATACATTGTATGTTCTGGTTTTACTTTGAAGCATAGACCTTGGTTTCAGTGAGGGACTCAGTATCTCAGTGATGACATAGAAGCATAGGGGAATCAAGTTAGAGTGTGTATGGGCATGGGCATGAAGAGTGTCATGTTCCCTAACACACTGATCATGGTTGTGTTATGTCACTTGCTGAAGAGCCACCATACCCAACACGCCAATGGAAGTCGCAGTATGTAGCATGCCATCCAAAGTGACATCAACTAGTGCGCAGTCCTTTTTTTATTGAGTTTTAAATTGCTTTCATTTTTAAATCTTCCCCTAATTCAGTGGTTCTCAACCTTCCTAATGTTGTGACCCCCTTTAATATAGGTCCTCATATTGTGGTTATAAAATTGTTTTTGTTGCTACTGCAGAACTGTAATTTTGCTACTTTTATGAATTGTAATGTAAACATCTGTGCTTTTCAGTGGTTTTTTGTGACCCCTGTGAAAGAGTCATTCCATCTCCTAAAGAGGTCATGACCCACAGGTTGAGAACCACTACTCTAATTAAAGATTTTTCTCAGAGCTATAGGGATATTTTCCTTAATATATTATTCTAATACCATGTCTTAACATCAAATTTTGATGGATTCTTTAATATGTAAGTCACTGTATATCAATGTGTTTTTAAAGCAAATATTTTAAATCTAATCAATTTTTCTTTTTAGACTAGAGAAAACCTATTTATTTATTTATTTATTTATTTTTGCAATTTGATGGGTCAAACCTGGAGCCATCTAGGTAAGGTAACCTACCATGAAACTACAAATTCCAGCCCTCAGTGCTTTGAGATGGGGTCTTGCTATATAGCCTAGGCTAATGTCAAACTTATAGTTTTGATATTAGAAGTATTATTATGAGCCTCCATAACCACCCCAAGAACAACACTTTCAAATGATTACCTTCATTGATGAGTTCCAACTTTATTTTACACATATCAATATGCTAGTGCAATAGCATTAAAACAAGTGACTAAACTTATCATTTCAATAGGAAATGATTTTCTCCCAAGCCAGTCTTGTCACTGTTTGCTATTTTTCTGTAAAGAGTATCATCTACTAGTTCCTTTCCTCTCCCCTTCCACACAGATATCCCACCTATAACTTAATCTTTCCAAGCTTGTTACCTCACACAGAAGTATTTACTCTGTCAGTTGAACAAAGCAGCCACAGACTGAGCAAAGCCTGCCCTTGTAAAAGATTTATAATAGTAGATTTTAAATTTTTTCATGTTATTTTAGAATAGTAAATTTTAAGAGGTGTAGAATAGAAATAAAAAGGCAGAAGATAGAGAGATGGTAAACAATACTCTCCTAGGACCCTTCCTCCTTCTCTCTAGCAGAGAACTGAGGACCCTGCAGAGAGATGCTACTGTTTTTCTCCGTTGGAAGTTCCTATGCATGGAAACGTGAAACACAGTACAAAGTGCTTCTCTTATGAAGACCTCCTTTAAGTGGGGATTTTGTTTGATCATTTAACACCCAAGGAATGATAAATATTTTTAAATAAAAGAATAGCACTAATTAAGAAGAACTAGTTTAAGCCATAACTGGAATCTGCAACACCAGCTACTCAAATGGCTGAAGCACCCCGGAGCTCTTGACTCTAGCTGCATATGTATCAAAAGATGGCCTAGTCGGCCATCACTGGAAAGAGAGGCCCATTGGACATGCAAACTTTATATGCCCCAGTACAGGGGAACGCCAGGGCCAAAAAAAATGGGAATGGGTGGGTAGGGAAGTGGGGGGGAGGGTATGGGGGACTTTTGGGATAGCATTGGAAATGTAATTGAGGAAAATATGTAATAAAAATATTTTAAAAAGGAAAGATAAGGCCTTCAGAGAAAGAAAAAAAAAAGAATATCAAACGTTCAAGACCTGCTTTGACAACATAATAAGTCACTTTCTCAAATGAAAAAGTAAACCATGAGTTAGGCATATAAGCTTAGCAGCAGAAGACTTGCCTAGCATGTGTGAAACTAGAACCTACATTCAGTTCACAATAAAGTCACAGGGGGAAAAAGTGAATGGCTGAGTCCAGGATTCAGGATACAAGCTGCTTATTCTGCTTCTACTACTGAAGCCACAGGAGCTACTACACCTCAGCCTTTCTATGTGTGAACAGAAGGAATAAGATAAGCCTTTCTTTAAAGTTTCTTCCAAGTTAAAAGTTATACCATGAAAAATGAGGAATTCACTAACCTAAAAAGAAAAGAAAGGAATTTATCCTACATATTCAGAAGAACAAGAAAGAATAGATACACATGGAACTGTGCTCATAGGACATCAAATTGTATAAGACAAAATGCTGAGCAAGGAGGGACTCTGGTATCTAAACCAACAGCCTGCACACTGCTTTTGCTTCTCATTTTGAAACTGTGTTTTAATCATAACATTTCTTCCTTCATTTTTCCCCTGCTACACCCTCCCATACATCCCTCTCCACTCTCCTTCAAATCTGTAGGGTTTTTTCTCATTAATTGTTACTCTCTGCGTGTGCATGTGTGTGTATGTACCTATATAGTCCTAAATGTAGTTGAGTGCATATAATGTTACTTACATGTACATTTTCAGGGCTGCCCATTTGACCCTGGACAACCAATCGGTATGCTTTTCCCTAAGGGGACCATGTTTCCTGCTCTCGGCTTTACTCCATCCCTGGTAGTTCCCATCCAGTTGAACATGTTCACTGGTGTCATCTGTGTTCGGCTCTGTTTATGTCATCATGTTGGTAAGAATTTACATGTTAAGCTTTTGATTTTACCTAGAGACACAATATCATAGCATCCCCAGTCCTCTTGCTTTTAGAGTCTTCCAACCCCCTCTTTTATGATGTTCACTAAGCCTTGAGTGTGGGAGCATTTTGTAGATATATTCATTGAGACTAGGTTCCACAATTTTGCCTTTTGATTGTTTATAGTTAGCCTTTAGTGTTTCTACAATGCTCTGTGGGGTAAATCATGATGAGAAAAGCAAGAACCCTCCCAGCATTTAAAAAAGAAAGATTTTTTAAAATGGGACTAGAAGAACTGAAGATAGGAAAGGGGGAGGGGGAAGGAGGGAAGAAATTTAAAATTAAAGGGAAAAATACAGAGAAGAGAAAACGTGTCTGAAGGCAGTCAGCAGGAACAGTCTCCTACAAAAAATCCTCTCTGTGTTCAGAATCAATTCTTTTTCTGCTAAATTGTATGCTGATGGTTAAAGGCCTAGGCAGAACCAACTCAAGTGATTCTTGACAGCTGTTGTGTAACCCAGAAGCATTTGCAAAGAGCCCTGACTCACAATAATGAGGCTGGATGTGCTGGGAGCCATTTTCTAGTTGGCATTGAGTAGATATCCTAAGAAGATATAAGGTCTTAACAGGCTAGTTGTGAAATAAAAAAAGGAAGGGAGAGAGAGAGAGAGAGAGAGAGAGAGAGAGAGAGAGTTTATATAGGATTACTTCAATAAGAAGTTGTAGCTGAAAATTACTTTTTTATATAAGTAGTTTTGCAATTAAGTTTTGAATTTGGGTCTTTGTCATGTGACAAATTACTTGAAAGACTGAAGACCATGTATCGGGCTGTACTCCTATATAAGATGGCACCAGCTGCCATCATTGTCTAAAACACAGTAAGATATCCTTGGAATGCCCAGTTAAGATCACATAGTTCAGTTTTATCAAGCAGCAAGCATTTACTTGGAGTCTTCTGTGTGCCATTTGCTGCCCATAAGATTTCAGGAATGAATGAGACACAAAGTCTCTCACTTCAGTGAATTTGCATTCTGTTATGATGGGAATTGCAGGAAGAAGTTAAGTGAGTTGCTTGGCCTCCACATTCTGTGGTTTGGTTGGTTGTGGTTTTCTATGGTGGTCACCATCTGCTGCAAAGAAAAGCTTCTTTGCTGAGAGGTGAAGACTACACTTATCTTTGGGTATAAGGACAAATGCCATGATCTATACCCATACTTTCTCAGGTACACGACTGCCTAAACATAAGCTGGACAAGAATGGTAAGAATAACATGGACAAGGAAAATCCCAAAATTTGTCAACCCTCCACAAAGAACTATTGGCAACTAAGGAATGGTGACAACAGGAGAAGTAGTTTTCCCCGGGGAGGAGCACATCAATTGGTTATATAATACTAGATAGTCAGCCCTGAGAACATGTGCACCAGTAACATTACACAGACTGAGCAGAGTATACTTAGGTATATATATATATATATATATATATATATATATATATATGTGTGTGTGTGTGTGTATGCATATACATACATGCATTTAATAACAAAGAAAAAGAGGGCATGCATTGAAAAGAGCAAGGAGGGGTATATGGGAAGGTTTGGAGGAAGGAAGGGGAGGGGACTAATTTGTAATATTATAACCTCAAAATCAAAAACTTAGAGTAAGTTGGTTTTAATATCTCAAAATAAATATGGTAATGGTATAATAGATAATTCTAGTGCCTACAGGAGGGTTTGTATAATTCCAGTAGTAAATTTTAACTATAGGAAGGGTGAGGAAGACTTCAATATCATAACTGTCTCTGTGTCACAAGAATTAGTTTAATGAAAAAAAAGATAAGAAATTTGTTGATTGAGTATGATGACCTTGGGCAGGAAGATGCAGAAAAACAGCCCTTCAGAAGTTGGCTGAGAAAAAAATTCCATATTTGTGGAAAACAGGTGAATCTCCTGGACAATTTCCATTAATAGGCAAGCAATAAATGAATAAATCAGCTTTGTTTCATGATAGTGAATAGGGGATGAATAGTGAGTACAGAACTGGAGTTTGATAAGTAGATATGTTGAACTATGACATTCTGTGGTCAATGTGTAACTAGTGTAAAGAGTATAAGGGCTGCCCTAAGTGACTGTCACAGCCACCACTTCTTTTAATCAAGCTCCAATTCTTATCTTGAATTAGCACTAAATTTCATCACCAGAAGTGAACCAGAGGTTTCCTATTACATGTGTGCCAAATAATATGCCTACTTTTCTACTTGGCACAGAGTCACTGACTCTGATGAATTCACCATCACTTCTCAAGAGACTTCCACCACACAATGTCCCCTTTGATCCATTGGCTCCTTTTGTGTGGTCCTAAGCTGGGGTGATCCACTGACAACAATAGAGGAGCATGCCAACGAGAGACATTAGCCTTGAGAAGAAACTGTGGACACCCTACCTATGACACAGAAAAAAGAACATGTGCACTGAGTTTGGAACAGTTTTGTCTCTGTTTTTAGCCTTCATGATCATTGGCACATCAGCAAGGTTGCCTTGGCCTGCACACCAAAGCTGTTGCTGTCTGTAGATAGATGTTGCCTGAACTTCCAGAAGCTTGCCCAGGTGCTTTTCAACTTGGTCACTACAGATTCAGTTCTTTGGCTTCTAATATGTGTCCCTCTAATCCCAACTCATTTCCACAGTCTCAAAGCCAAGAACTAAAAGCAAAAGACAGCCCAGTCACATAGGATACCTCCTTCACTCAGGACCATGTCCGATAATATCAGATGAATCACAGCATAAAATTATGTCAGAAACAAAATCCATATAGCACTTGAAGGCAAAGAGAGGCATAGCTCTAACATACCTTTTAAAAGAAATATTGTTTTATGAAAAGGAAAATCCAAGCTCTGATTCGAAATTGCTTCATGGTGCTTTTTTTTTTTTTAGAAGCAAAGAATCAGAACTATGGACTTTTAAGAGTGTCACAAAGAGGCACTTGCTGAGTGAAGGAAGCAAGCTATTTCAGTAACATGGCTTTACAATAACACTTTTCATCTAATGCTTGATACTTAACAGATAAAGCTCTCCTTGTCCCTGCCAGAGTAATTGGACTGGATGTTAACAAGCTTTTCTCCTCTGTGACTAATAACCAGTTTTGGTGCAGTAATCCTTATTTATGCTCATTATTTACAAATATGCAATAGGCACAAGTGATATTCCTTGGGGAGAAGTTTTGAAAGGGAGACCTCTGGGAAAATCAACAGAGTCAGGCAAGATGTATTTTTTCCCCCATACAACCAACATTCAGAAAAAGTGCCGAAGGCCCTGGGTTCCTAGTGCATGTGCAGAGATGTGGAGAAGGGACAGGAGGGGGTAACACCCAATTCTTTCCCATTCCCCTCCCTGCCTTGTCTGCTGAAAGCCTCTATCTCTACTAACAAGGCTCACAGTAAAAACTGAGAACTAATACTTCATAGGTCAGGTAACACTGCCTTGCTGTGGAATTAGTTTTCTCTTAACCTATCTGGTATATCTTTTGCCCTCTTGACATACCAGAGGTCCTGCATTGCCATGGATTTCTTGATGCAACTATCCCATGTTGTCAAGGCAACTTACTTGGCTGGGTTTTTTTCTCCCCTAGAAAACAATTTCCAACATTGCAAACCCTAAATCACAATCATTCCTTATAAAACTCGGGGTCAGATATGTCCCCTCGATGCACAAAGCTGTTACTTTTTTTATGAGGTAGTGTGTTGTTACAGTGAGAGAACTTGACCTAAGGAATAAAATGTATATTAAAGCATTGAAGTTAAAATAATCTCAGGGCATTTTTATCTTGCTGCTTTATTCCCAGGAGATATGAGACTGTTTACTACTTGCGGTTACATTTTTCTTATTTTTGAAACAGCTGAATCTATGTTGGCATATTTTGTCTAACTCTCTATGTAAATTGGTTGTAATCAACAGCTTTCTCGTGGTCTGTGAAAATTAAACTGCTGGAAAGATAAAGTATTTTCTGGGATTAGTTTCACCCACCTGTTGCACATTTGCTCCCTTCCCTTCTTTAAGAGTCAAGGCCCATGTGAGAGTCAGCTTCCACACAAATGAAGTAAATGAAGTCAGTATGCATTTCCCTGAGAATCAGCGCACACTTGAATTCAAGGGTGAAAGCAATAGTTTCTCCAGGGACCTTAGTCCTTCACAGTTGTTTTGAATGAAATCCCAAAGGAAAGAGAGGAAGAGGTGCCTGACACTTATTGTTAGCTCTTATTAAAAGGAATTGTGGGTTTGGTTAAGATTCTGATTTAGGCCTGGTAGTGGTGGCACTCGGCAGGCAGAGGCAGGCAGATGTCTGAGTTCAAGGCAAACCTGGTCTACAGTCTGAGTTCCAGGACAGCCAAGGCTACACAGAGGAAAAAGAGAGAGAGAGAGAGAGAGAGAGAGAGAGAGAGAGAGAGAGAGAGAGAGAGAGAGAGAGAGAGAGAGAGAGAAGACCTAACAACTCCTTTTAGGCCTGAATCTCCACAATGCACTTCACAGGCCATATGTTGCTTAATTGTAATCATATTTAGTGATTCTTCATTCTTAATCAACCAGGGCTGTTGGTCTGAATTTCCCATTAAGTTTTCAAATATTTATAAGGTTTCCTTCCCCTTATTTTTTGCTTAGAAGCTGATTTTATAAATGGTAGTCATGTTGACTTTAATAATTCCCAGAAATTTTAAAACAGAAACATGGCTTTAAATGAAGTTTCTATATGACCCACTTTGTGGGTCTCAACACTTTCATGTCGTGTGTGCCAGGTCCTTCAACTGCCTTTATTTTACCGAAACCAAACAATTTTATTCGTTAAAAATGAATACAAAGAATCATCTCTGCTTGTGAGGACTTGACATTATTTTCTTTCCATTATTGGGTTTAGACAGATGAATCTTGCACTGTCAATCAGGATTTTGATATTTTGTAAATATCTTATTAATTATTTGACAATGACATGCAATGTATTTAGATCACATCCACCCTCCCCATCCCAACTCCTCATGGACCCACCCTTTCCTCTCCCTGCTCCATGTCCTCCTTTTTATTTTTTTAAAAAAGATTCCATTGCATCCTATTCTCCTGGGTATAGGACCAGCTATGGTCTGTGGTCAATCTACCAGGGGCCACAACCTTAAAGAAAACTCACTTTCTTCCCCAGAAGCTATCAACTGTGCATAGCTCCTCAGTCTATGATGGACACTCATGAACCCTTTCTCCCAATGTGTTAGAATGCTGACTGGCTTGAGCCAGTAAAACTTAACATATGGGGCTGAAAAAAATGGCTTAGTGGTTAAGCATATTGGCTGTTCTTCCAAAGGTCCTGAGTTCAAATCCCAGCAATGACATGGTGGCTTGTAACCATCTATAATAGGATCTGATGCCCTCTTCTGGCATCAGATATATGCACATATATGCACATCATATATGCACATAGAACACTCATACAAAAATAAATATAATTTTTAAAAAGAAAAGATTTAGCATGTTTTACAGCTGCCCTTTCCAGCACTCTCGAGTTGTAGCCTTCCGCAGTGTTAGTACTCAGGCAGTGCACAGAGCCTCTAGGACTGTTAGGTTACTTTTCCTGTTGCTATGATATCAGACATCCTGTCAGGGCCATTTAAAATATAATGGGCTTGTCTGGGTTGGTGACTCAGAACAGTGTGGTAGGAAATTTATGGTGGCAAGAGACTGAAATGGCTAGTTATATGGTATATACAACCAGAGAGCAGAGACTGCTAGGTACTTGTCCTTCCATAACCTCCCCAACCCCTATTTTTTTAATCAAGTCCATAATCCAAGCCCAGGGAATAATGCTGCCTTCCTTTATGGTGGGTCTTCCCATCTTCAACTAGCCTATCAAGATTCTCCATCACAGTGATGCCCAGGTCCTGTCTCCTAGGTATCTCCAGAGCCACACAACTTAGCAGTAAGCACTAACCAGCACACTTGAGTATGGAAATCCATATTTAAAAAAAAAGTAAGTAACTGGTTAGTAAGGTTGTAGAAACAGCAAAATAAAGCCATAAAGCAACCATGAGGAATATGTGGACATGGATCTTCTATTAGTTTTGTGGGGAAGAGTGGCCAAAGCAAAGAGGAGTGCAGAGCCCACTGAATGATTTGTAAGCCTTCTTTCATGTTACATTTAGGTTTGGAGATATTTCTATAAATGACTGACTAAATACACAGATTATCAGGTCACTGAAATCCTAAGGGAAAGCTCTCCCTAGGAAATCATTAAGTGGATTCAGCAGAGGGGACAGACCATTTACAGTAACAACTGTAAACTAAGAAGATTATGTTAATGCCCACAGTCATTAGCCAGAAGCTCCTCCGGATTGCTAACTAATGCCTGAACTGTGCTTTGTTCTATACATAGTCCCATTTAATCCTCCCAAGAACCACAAATTAGATGTATTTTTTTTAATTTAAATTATATATAGGTGTATGCTCATATGTGCAGATGCCCACAGAGGCCAGAAGGTGGCACTGGATCCCAGCACTGAAGCTATAGACAGTTGTGATTCACCCAATGTGGGTGATGTGGGCATCTGCACATATGAGCATACACCTATATATAATTTAAATTAAAAAAAATACATCTAATTTGTGGTTCTTGTGAGGATTAAATGGGACTATGTATAGAACAAAGCACAGGAACCCAACTTAGGGTCCTTTGGAAGCGCACTAAAGCTCCTTACTAGTGAGTCATCTTGGCAGTCACCAAACAGATCACCTCTGAGCATCACAGAGAAGAAAGCTAATATAAAAAGGGAGTAAAGAACTGTGTAAGTTCTTCCCAGTGTTCCACACAGCAGAACTGGAATCAAGGTGAAGTCATTGTTGTGTCCAATGTTTCAAGTTGTATATCATTATTGATGCCACATCTGTGGTTCCAAATAGGGAGAGGCTCGAAATTAACACAACTATGACTATATAATGTACAGAGAATGAGAGACCTTGCAGCCCTCAGTTTTAAATGAGATGTCATTATCAAACCCTTTCCTTTAAGCTCAGGAATCTATATAGAAGAAGTGGCAGTAAGACTGCCAGAGGAGGTAGATGACACTTAGGAAGTAGTGCCTTCAAACAGAACAGGCCTGATGCCCTTATGAACTCACAGAGCCTCTGGCAGCACAGGTTCAAGCCAGACATGGTCGTAGCACCAAGAGGGAAGTGGACATGGAGTGGACATGACAAAAAATATTTACAGACAATAGACACTGGCAAATAAAAAAATAAGTTTTCACCACTGGAGTTTCACAAAGCGTATCAACCACCCTTGAGGGTAGGCCCCATTTCCAGGAGTAGTTGGCCAATACAAGATGAACTCTGTGGATTCTGCTTGTTTGTTTGTTTGGGCATTGCTTGTCTTACTGCTTTGGGGTTTGTTTGTTTTGATTTTTATTTGTTTTTTGTTTATTTTGAGGGGAATGGTGATTTGCTTTAATTTTAATTTTTTGAGAGAATGTGAAGTTGGTAAATAGGGAGGTGAGGGGTAGGAAAGAGCTGGGAGGAATGGGTGGGAGAAAAACATAATCAAAAAATATTATATGACAAAATGTTTAATGAAAGAATAGGGAGAGGACATATTTGTCTAGGTGGGTTAGAAAATGTGTTCCTTGGGAACAGCAGTTGAAACACTTGTATGTGCATAATGGGAACGTGGCTGCAATTGGGATATAGAGATGAGGAAATGCTAGGCAATAGTACATTAAAGACACAGAAAAAGAACAATTTAGAAATTAGAAATGGTTGTCATTAGCAGAGAAAAGAATGGCCACAGACAAGTGGTCCTTTTTCTAAAGTAGAAGTATGAAAATGATGGCCACCATAGGAAAGTTGTGATATTTGACTAATAATGTAAGTTTAATAATGTGAATGTTATTGCTAAAGATGATCATAGATAGGCTTACATGGAAAGAAGATGGGGCTTGGAGAGATGGTTCAATGATTAAGGGCACTGGCTGCTCTCAAAGAGGACCCAAGTTCAAGTCTTAGCACCCACATGACAGCTTACAACCATCTGTTACCTCCAAATTCAGGAACTCCAATGGCCCTTCTGACCTTTGTAGGCAGTAGGTACTCAAGTGGCACACAGACATGCATGCAAGCAAGATGTCCAACACATAAAATTGAAAAGAATTAAAAAAAGAAACAAAGAAAAGCCACTATCAGATTATATACTAGTGATGATGAAAACATTTCAACTCTATCAAGAAAACAAAATATGAAGGCAAAGAAAGGTGTTAAGTATGAAATTAATACAACTTCCTTTTCAAACTTCACATCAACATGCGGAGAATGCATTCGTTATCCAGTAAGCGTTCAGTATGGAAGCTAGAAAACAAGGTGAACTCACATAGCTGCTGCAGGGACACAGAAGAATCTCACTGAACTGCTGTGAGGGTTGAAGATGCAGGCTGTAGTAGAATTGACTCTCCATGGATCTCCACTTCATTAGTTGAGCAGTGAGATGAGAACTTCAGTTATTATGGAAAGAAGCCTCATACAGATTAGCAAACCGGAGCGAATAACTAAAAGCTCATGACTTTGAGCTGCCTAATGTCAGCCAGGTTTGAGAACTGTATCTGAGAGAGGAAAAGTCAGGACTTAGAAAGAAATGTTGGCAGTCGTCAGAAAGTCTCCAGAAGTCTATATAGCACTACAGCAATGGCTGACTTGATGGCACAACATGAGTAATCATCAAATTTTGTTAAATGAAAGAAGCCAGAAAGAAGAATGTGGACTACATTATTCTATGTCTATGACAGAGCATAGCATTAGGGGCTAAACCTAGTGACATATACTTCTGAAATAGATCACTCTACAGTGAGGTGCTCTCTCAGAAATAATAAAAGCATAGCCTCAAAAAAGGTCACAAGGGCTGGACAGATGGCTCAGCAGTTAAGAGCACTGATTCCCCAGAGGTCCTGAGTTCAGTTCCCAGCAACCATATAGTGGCTCACAACTGTCTCTAATGAGATTTGATACCCTCTTGTGTGACTAGGAGAGCTGTGTACACACCCAACATGAAAATCAGAAACAAATTTACAGAATAATTTTTCTTTTTCCATATTTGTTTTTTTAACTCAATTGTGTGCTTGTCAGGCATGAAGTTTGCAGATGACACCATGTCACAATGTCAAAAGTTACATAAAGCCTACAAAGAGTGGCCTCCAGGTTAGCTTTACAGACTGTGTTGATGTTCACAAGTGGGTGAACAGGTTAAAACTATAAATGTCTACAATTTGATACATTCAGTCTATGTAGCAATTATATCTTGATAAAGCTGTTGTCTATCCAAGCAGAAAGCAGGGATAGGTAGATCCCATTATTAATTTCTTGCATGTCCTTATTAGGAATAGAGATAGTATCTCCAAAAACTTCCTCTAGATAGTTCAGGTTGGCATCTGGGTGTACAAAGGCCCTAGAGCATCATAAAAGGGTGTGTCATTCTGACCATGCAGACATGTACTTGAAGAAGCATGCTAACATGGAAGGAAATACTCTGTTGGACAACCAGTGGATGACTCCATTCCTGAGCTCTGCTAGAATAAGGAACCATGTGTGTGAGACGCAACAGGAATAGTCTTAGGAAAGGACAGGAGATCTTTCAGAGGGGATTCAAGCCCTGTTCAGATCCTGTCCTTATCTTGTTTTTAATTTTTATTAACTTTTAAATTAGCATACAAAATACTGAGTTTCACTATGACATCTCCATGCACATACACCAACCATTGCAGCTTGCACGTGCTCTCTTCACTACTTGCCCTCATCCCTCCTCCTTGTCTTGCCGGTCCTCTTCCTCCAAGTTGTACCCCTCCAGATCTCTTATCACATAGCTATCTGTATATATTTAAATGTAGATTCTGTGTATGAAAGGAAATACATATTTATCTTTCTTCTTGACTTTGCCTTACTGTCCCTTGTCCCTTGCTTCTCCTCCATGATCATCTCTTAACACTGTCTCCCAGAGTGGTCCTTTGCTGGTCTGTTCTCTGTTTCCTACACAACTGTCTCTGCAAGGGTTTATCCTCCGTATCATCTTCTGACCACTGCCTCCCTCTGGATGTGCTCACTCTCTCCTGCAGTTCTCTGCCCTCTTCTTAGGTCAAAGGGACCATTTCTTTTTCTACTTTCTGAATCATTAGCAACTCCCCAAATCCCCACCCCATCCTTCAAGTGCTAAGAAAAAAAAAACAAAGAGACACAGAGTTATGAGAACATTTTAAAAGGTTTGAATTGCTTATATTCCAGCGTATTTGAATGTACATACAAAGATAAAGATTGCAGATGAAATTTGAGGTGATTTTTTAATCTGTTTTACATTTCTATGTTTTATAAATTATCTCTAGTGAATAGGCAGTTGATAAGAAAAAAGATAACATTGTAAAAGACATAGACACAAATTTCCATGCTACAGGTGAAGTCAGTACCAAGACAGACAAATGAAAAATAAATGGGAAAGTATTATTGGGTCAATAGTTGAAGGGCATGGTTTGTTTGACTGTACAGGGACCTTCTGTCCTCACAAATAAGAAGAAGGGAAGTGAGAGGGCTCAGAGCAGTTAAAAATATGCACTTAGTCTGAAGACAGGAAGTTCGGGGAGTTTACCCGTTAGGAGTATCCGTGTTCTCCAAAGCAGAAGTCATCTTTGAGCAGACCTACTGTCACATCAGGACATCCTGTCTTCGGGAATACTGTAGGAGTTAGAAGTTTTCCCCCTCCTGTCCTCATCACCCTCACAGCTGCACAAATGGCCTTTGATGACCCAGAGAACCCATGTTCTATGTAACTGGAGATTTGCCTGACTGTAGCACATTTGACCAGCATGACCTGAGACTTCCCCATCCCTGTCTCCCTGCTGCAAGTGCCTGAAGTTTATTTTCTCTTTCTGCATAGATCATCCAGGCTGGCCTGCATCTCTTCCTGCGACTCTGAGCTTAGAGACTAGTCACGTTGTAGAGTTCACCTCACATTTGGTGAGGTCAGCACCAGCAAAAAGAAAAAAGCCATCTTGAAGCAGGGCTTGCCACCTTCTCCCAGCTGTGCCTCCTCCCTCTGCTTCCCCTTCTCCTCAGAAGGAAGGACAGACATACTATTTGCATCCTTTATTCCAGAAGAGGTCAGCTTACATCTGTGTCCCCCATGGTTTCGGTTTCTGTGTCACGTAGTCATTGTGAAACTTCTTTAGAAGAATTGTATGAAAGACATCCCGGAATACCACCCACTTTTATCTGGCCACTACTCAGGCTACATCAGTCCTGAACTCTGTACTCCTTGATGCTGACTGAGTAGCAAAGGCATTCATGACCATCTGCACGCTTGTTCCTCTTCCTGGGCCTTTTCTTCTCAGGCACATCCTCAGCCAAATCTCTGTTCTACACAGTACTACCCAGTTTAAGATATTCTAAAATTCCCTGCCCCTTCCCCTTGTATCACAGTCTATCAGAAGGTATTTGTGATCTTCAATAGAACAGAGATACTTAGAAGGAAATGTCAAAGAACCATGCTCCATTTTCAACTTGGTAATTGAACTTTGCCTCTTTGGTGGTTTGCTGTTAGTTTCACTGGTTACCATTTTTTACGTTTTTAATCTTGTGTGTGTTCAGGTACTTGCACACATGGGCACACATTTGCTGTTGGACATGTATGAAGGTCAGAAAGTAACCCATGAAAATCAGCTCTCTCCTTCTGCCATGTGGGATTGGGACATTGGACTCCAGTCACTGGGCTTTGAAGCAGACACCCTAACCTACTGAACCATCTCACTCACCCTGATAGGTTGCTTTTCTGAGGTAGGGTCTCACTCTGTATGTAGCCCAGGCTGATCTAGAATTCATATAACAGTCCAAACTGGCCTCAAACTTCAGGCAGACCTCCTGCCTCAGTTTCCTGAGTTTGCTGCAATTAAACATGGACAGCTATATATAACTCTTTGGGGATTTGCTAGCTTTGTTTTGCTTTCTTTTAATTAAAAATTATTATAAGAATAAGGTCAGACTATTCAGTAATTTCTCCCACCAAAATGGGATCTAGTGATCTACAACAGCTAATGCTTCAGTAGAGAAAACAGTTCCTTATTGAATAAATTCATTAATAAATAGTAAACTGTAGTAATAAGTAGGAGTGACTGATATAGAGAACAAAACACTGTTAACCTAATTTTATAAAATTTCTAATTGGAAAAGACAGAATGTAATAGACTACTAAATAAGTGCTTTAAAATAAGTGTTCCTCAAGTAAGTATTATCTTTCTCCTTTATACCTTCCATGTGGAGAATTAAACCCAGGACCTTGTATATGTGAGGCCAATGCTCTCCCACTGAGTCACAATCCTAGCCCCCAAGATTACTCTTAAACATTAGACAGAAAAGTGGAACTGTTATTGAAGGGGAATGTTGCCAGGTCTTATGAAATTCCTCGCAGAGCATGCAAGCCTAAGGGGCCATTATAGGAAAGAGAGTATCTAGGCACAAGTTCCCTAAGGCCCAGAGAAATCACTCTGGCATCCTCACACCTACGTTAGATCCTGAGTCCTCCTGGGGCTGTCTTTATTGTAAACCAATTTCTCCCTGAAGAGTCTGGCCATGGTAGAATGGAACAGTTCCCCTTCGGATGATGCCAATACTAGCACAAAAGTGACTGTCCCCATATGTAAGTGAGCATTTCCCCGTTTTCTCCCACTTAATTAGTCACTCTTCCTGTTGCTGTGACAAGACAACCATTTCCAACAAAATAAGCATCTTGAGAAGGGTTTGTTTTGGTTCATAAGTTGAAGGTACAGAGAGGGTGACAGGGAAGGCATGATAATGGGCGCATAAGTCAGTCAGTCACATTCCTAGAAATAAAGAATAATCAAGTATTAATTGCATTCTTATTAATGCAAACATGTGTGAATGCCTGTGTGCATACATGCATGCCTCTGTGTGTGTGTGTGTGTGTGTGTGTGTGCGTCATCATGTGCATCTATGTGCAAGCATGCACACATGCGTATCTTATGAAGCATTTGTAGAGGTCAAACGACAACTTTGTAGAGTTTGTTTACTCCTTCAGCCTTTGACCAGGGATTGAACTCAGATCAGTGAGTTTGCTCAGTCAATGCAGTAGGTGGTCTGTACCCTCTCACCAGCCCCACTTTCTCCTTTGTATTCAGTCTAAGACCTCGGCCTATGAAATGATGCCAGAGACATTCAGTGTGGGTATTTTCATTATAGTTACCATGATCTAGAAATTCCCTCACGGACACACCCAGTAGTTTGTTTCTTTAGTGATCCTGCATTCTGTCAAGGAACAATATTACTAACCATCACTCCTACTACCAAATGAGCTGAGAATCAGCCCTGAGAAGTGGAACTCATTCCAGTAGGGGTGCATTGTTTGAGAGAAGAATAAATAAGTCACGCATCATATCAAAATACTTTAAAAACTGATTTTAGACATGTTAACTGAGACACTATTCATTTAAAAGTGGTACTAGATCTGAAACCTGAATCGATAAGTGACAGATTAAAACTGAACTAGCTTCACTTAAGATCCAATACAACATTTGCAGATTTATTTCAAAATCTTAAGTGATTAAAAGACTCTCTGCCAATAAAATAAAATAAAATGAATGAATGAATAAACAAACAAACAAATAAATAAATAAATAAACTCTCTAAATTCAGTGCAATATTGAGATGTGGGGGTAGCGTTGAGTCCGGACAGGATGGGTAGATAAGAATGTTTTTGATCCATGAAAATAAGCATAGACAAAAGGAGTGTTCATAGAATTGAGCTTATTGTGAGTGTGTGTAGGGAGGATAAAGAGACTTTCCTTTCTCTTTGCTGCCATCTAAAGGAATATTCTAGAATGATATTTAACAACAGTGAAATGCCATTGAAAAGCAATATAAGAGCTTATAACATCAAAGCCTATTATCTCTTATTGATGTGCAATTACACAGTCTCTTAATCTAATAAACACTCCAAATTCCACATCTGCCACCCCAACCAGTGATTTTCTTTTCCATCAACTAAAACAACCCTGTCCATTGTGATATTTCTTCATTAGCTCCTGAATTAAAAAAAAAAATCTGTCACCTTAGTTTCATGTTCTAAGCCTTGGTTTCTTTGTCTAGAAAATGAGGTATTAAAAGTGAGCAATTTAAAATATCTTTTTCAATTGGGCCAGGAGGTAGGCAGATCTCTGTGAGTCTGCAGCCAGCCTGCTCAATACAGTGAGATCCAGGACAGCCAGGCCAATGTAGATAGACTCTGTTTCAAAAATCAAACAAACAAAAATAACACAATAATAATAAATGATAGATAGATAGATAGATAGATAGATAGATAGATAGATAGATAGATAGATAGATAAGTAGATAGATAGGTAGATAGATAGATGTCTTACCAGGACTAGAGGTACATATCTGCAATCCCAGTACTTGGAAAGCAGAAACAGGAAGATTATTTCAACTTTGAGACCAGCTTGGTTACATTGAGAGTTTCAGCCCAGCTACAGCAATATAGAAAATATCTTCCCCAAGAAACCAACAGTCTCCAAATACTCCCAGTCTTTCAGTCTGCTTGGTAAATGGAAAATCTCTTCTACATCCAAGGTTATGACCACCAAGTGACCACAGAGCAGCCCCCACAGATGCTGTGGAAAATCACTAAAGAAGAACAAGAGACAGGCATGGCAGAAATCAACATGGGAGAAGGGCTTCCAGAGGGGAGTATGGTCAACTGACACATGACGGTGTCTATTCCAAGGGTCCTTAAATCCACAGGGAAGAGAAACTGTGCATGTTAGAAATGCGATCCAGTTTCTCCTGTGTGCCTACACACAGGCATCTGCTGACCCTGTGGACACAGCACCACACAGTTACTAATCTATCTGCGGCCTGAGGCAGAACCTCTGGGAGAAAGCAGAACAGCCAATATTTTTAAAGAAACTTCGTTTAATCTGTTGATTTGATCTTTAACTAATTTGTGTTTTTACCATGATAATGGCAGCTCAGACACAGGTAGCCTGCGGGAGAATATGAAAAAAAAAACTGGAGGAATAGGATCACTAATACAAAGCTATGATTATGTGTCTGGTTAGTTCTCTAAAATATTTCCTTAAACACTTTCTTTCTTTGAGAAGCAACTCTCAGCCTTTACCCTACACAAAAATCATTTGCATCACACACAGAAACAATGCATATTCTTAGGTTTCTACCCCCCAAGTCATGAACCCATGATGCAGTCCAGAAATTCACCATTTTAACTGCTTACCCAATGGATTCATGCAGATGTTTCTAAGTCACATATTACTGTCACCTCAAGATAGATTTATGAAAAATACATCTCTCTCTCTCTCTCTCTCTCTCTCTCTCTCTCTCTCTCTCTCTCTCTCTCTCTCTCTCTCTCTCTCTCACACACACACACACACACACACACACTCACGCACACACACACACACACACACACACACATACTGCTTACAAATCATCTACATGGTACCACTACACCCTCTAGTGGACAATATTGCTGCACTTTCCTCCTATACAAAGGAGAGAAAAGGGGAAAGGGCATAATAAAAGCAGTCTTTATAATCTAGCATCAGGTTTGTGCACACTTACAGGTGAATGTATATATAATGTAGGTTTATATATACTTTAGAGAGGAAACTTTAGGAAAATTTGACAGCTCAGAACCATTGTTTTCAATGCTCAGATTCTCTTATCTGCAGATCCCATCAATTGTGTATCTGAATTATTCAGAGGAAAAGAACCACTGTACGTTGATCATGTTCCCGTGTTTTCTTGCTGTTGGTCCCTGGAAACTACAGTCTTGCATCCTTTTTTTGGTACTGCAATTCATTTCAGGATAACTGAGAGCATACAGAACGATATGCATAGGTGATATACAACTGTTCTGCCATTTCATACAATGAATTGGAGGCCTACACACTTCTGAACTCCTGACAAACTTTGCTTAATGACAGTAGGTCTTTCAGTCACTTGAAGATTCACAAATTCAGTTGTCCACACACATGGAGCAGCTTATATAAATATGTGAAGTATGATGGGTATAAATGAAAGAGATGTTGGGGACCCAGGCAAATCACGTTAGCTGCAATGAAATAAATTCAAAGAACAAATACAATTGTTCAAGGCCTACTACTGAGGTAATGGAATTTTGTTTCACAAGCCAACTGGGATTCCCTGGCTCACTAGCTGACTTACTGTGTGCTATTTATATATAGGTAATATAAGACACAACCTCATCCACACACACAAGACAGCATTGCAGGTCTGTAGATATAGCCCAGTAGTAGAATATGTGATCAGCATGTGTGAGATGCTGGTCTGAGCCCCAACAGCTCAGATGGTACCACCACCACCTCAACTTTACCAAAGAGGGAACTGAGATGTGAGGAGGATGGATCACTTGCCCCAGGTTAGATAAAGCTCTTTGTCAGTGTCTGCTTCACCCCAGATTCTGGAGTCTCCATCAAATCAGCTCCGGTGGCTACCTAAAGTGTGACTATGTGTGTATCTGACCTGTGCTCTCTCATAACAGCAGGCAGTCTGTTCCAAACCCAGATCTTTCTCTGCTCTTTTCTCTTGCTCGGTATCCTCTACAGTTTACAGAGTTGTTTGTTTGTTTATTTGTTTGTTTGTTTTGGGGTGTTTTTTTTAGACTCTTCCATTCATTTGCTTTGCTCTTAGATGGTTTCTCATCTACGAATTGGCACTCCCCTCTACACCATTAGAGTACAGCCTGTGTCTCATGGCCCCACTGAGTTACGCCTCTAACCTACACCTTCCAGATTCCTCATGCCCTAAACAAACTCAACCATCCTATCCATTGAGAGCCTGCTTGCTGCTCTTGCTTTAACTAACCACAGCTCATCCCGTGACAAAATGGTGTTCCAGGAACCCCTGGGTGTTGTGACAAGTTGCATTTGGCCTCTTTTCACTTCCTCGTTTCTCTGTCTCAAGTGCAGGAGCATTGTTGTTGCTATAACACAACAGTGCTGTAACACAGCAACCCAGCGCTTCTTAGTATTCTCTCTCTCTCTCTCTCTCTCTCTCTCTCTCTCTCTCTCTCTCTCTCTCTCTCTCTCTCTCTCATCTCTCTCTCAGAGCTTCAAACAGTTTAAGAAATTTAAGATTAAGAGGATCCTACAAAGATTCTCACTTACCACCTTTTGAGAAGAAGAGCATTTTCTTGTCTCATTCATCCACAGGAAGCTATGGAGCTGTGCAATTGCTGAGGTAGTCATCAGGATAGCTTATCTAGGATGTTTCCACCGCACTGCTGCCCAAGCTCTGTATTTCACATGCGTGATACAACCTTGTCACAAGCGTCACATCAATGCCTTGGGATATATGCTTAAATATAGACTCAAACTCCAGGCCTGCTACATGCTAGGGAAGTACTCTACCATTGAACTTTATTTCCAAACGTGGTATGATTGAGTCCCTTAACTGTTCAGTAAAAGAAAACATAAAATGGGGCATCTTGGATAATCTGTAGTATATTCTATTCACTCCTAACAGAAAAAGAAGGCATGACTATATAATCTTGTAGATAACCCCACCTACTGTATGCAAAGCAACTTGCCTATTACCTCTCTTATCTTTGTCCCTATAGTTAAGAAAAATCTATTAATTTTTATGATATTTGACACTCAGAAAAATCTATTCCTTCTCCCAAAATGGATTGGGTTGGTGACTTAATTCTGCATGATCAGATCTCGCCCACATCTCCCTCAGAGATGGTATTGTACTTCTGAGTTAGTCCAGAAGGAGAGGACAATCTAAGTCCACTTGGATGCTAGGCTACAGAGTCCATATTATGATAACTGATGAATGCTCTCCAGATCCTTTCTAAATTACTGGTACTGTTCAGCATTTAAATTTGTTAAATACATCCTCTGCTGACTAAAGCAGGTTATTCTTATCAATACTTTGGACATGAGGAGATAAAAAACAGAGAGGTAAAATAACTCGGGGGAGACATGCAGGCCTAGATGGCAGAGCTAGAATCTGACCCCAGAAATCCTTATATCGATTAACATCACTTGGATCAGAGGACTGCATTACAAATCTTCAAATATGACAAATGACAAATTCAGCAAGACCTGTGTGTGTGCACAGAGAAGCAACTCCCTCTACAGGGCTGCATTTCCTACTAGTTACTTGTCTTACTGCTATGACCAAAACAAAAACAAAAACAGAAACAAAAAACTGACAACAGCAATGGATGGGAGAATTTATTTTGGCTTACAGTTCTCAGGGATACAATCGATCATAGCAGGGAAGCTGGAATGGAATGAGACTGGTCATATGTTGTCCACACCCAGGAAGCAAAGAAGCAAAGAGCAATGAGTGCTTGTGCTTGACACCACCACCCCCTTCTCTCTCTCTCTCTCTCTCTCTCTCTCTCTCTCTCTCTCTCTCTCTCTCTCTCTCTCTCTCTGTCTCACTGTCTTTTTGTCTTCCTCTGTTGCTCTCTCTTTCTCTCTCTGTCTCTGTCTCTCTCTGTGTTACTGTTTTTCTGTCTGACTGTCTCTGTTGCTCTCTCTTTCTCTGTCTCTGTTTCTTACTGTCTCTCTGTCTCTTTCTCTCTGTCTCTTACTGTCTGTCTCTTTGTATCTGTCTCTGTCTCTCTCTCACTGTTTTTCTCTGTCTCTCTCCTCTGTCCCTCTGTTTATTAGAGTCTCTCTGTCTCTTACTTTCTGTGTCTCTCACTGTTTCTCTGTCTCTGTCTGTTACTCTGTCTCTTTCTCTCTGTCTCTCTCTCTGTCTCTCTGTCTCGCTCCCTCTCTCTCTGTCTCTCTCTGTCTCTCTCTGTCTTTCTGTATCTCTCTCTCTCTCTCTTTCTCTCTCTCTCTCTCTCTCTCTGTGTGTGTGTGTGTCTGTCTGTCTGTCTATCTGTCTTAACCAGGAGCAACATAAGGCTATTGATTTGAGATTCTCAACTACTCTAATAAAGTTTAGCTCATTCTTTTTCATAATTATTCTTATTAGATATTTTCTTCATTTACATTTCAAATGCTATCCTGAAAGTCCCCTATACCCCCTGCCCTGCTCCCCAAGCCACCGACTCCTGCTTTCTGGCCCTGGCATTCCCCTGAACTAGGGCATATAATCTTCATTAGCTCATTTTTAACCTGTCTTATGGTTCTGTGGCTGGGCTCTCCTAAGCCTTCTACCTTTAATCCTAGCTCGACATCTCTAACTCTGCCCTCAGCCTGGTTGTTTGGTTACCTTCTGTAAAGCCCATTGGTCTTTCTGCCCAAGATGCTTTCAGGCTACCCTTCCATGGGCCACTTTTCTTCTCCACCTACATTTTGAAAGATCTCCCCTATAGCTCTGAATCTGTTCCATCTCTGTCCCAAGCATATTGATCCTCCTCTTCCTGCCCTCTCCTCTCTCTTAGCCTATGGGTACCTGAAAGCCCTGGCTCATTCTTTCCACCCAGTAACTGGCAACTGGCATCTTTATTGATTGCGGGCAAGAACCTTCAGCATCAGTAAATACAGATTTCCGATTAAATCAAAGCATCAGAACCACTTCTCTACAGATCACTGCTTACAGTATGGTGTTCACCTCACCCAGATATCAATAACTCCAGCCTAAACTAACCCTTGGACAAACTCCTCAAATGACAACACAATAATTTTCCTTGAATACTACACAGGCCACTTTGGGTATATGGCCTATCTCATCCTGCTTCCATTTAAATTTCTATGGATGTGTTTTCTTGCAGTTCTGTGGTACAAAACCCTTTCCTCTTGTCCCTGTTATCCAGAGAAATGGAGGAACTAGATACATACATACATACATACATACATACATACATACATGTGCACGTGCACGCACACACGCACACGCGCGCACACACACACACTGCCCCTTCAACTATAGATCTTGTACAGAGGAACCAAATTGTTATCAGCATTCACAGATAAGGGTTTAGTTATCAGTGGCTTAGTACTGTTGAAGGACAGCTTCGCATTGGGTATGTTTTCTGACTTATCTTTGACAGTAGCTCTCTGTCACTCAGTGACCTTAACCATCTGCTGTGAATCAGGCAGGCTTTTCTGTTTCCTGGTGACCTGCAGGCTTTTAGCAGTTCCACTAAAGGTCTGAAAGGTTAACGTTCTTTTCTGATGTTCTTAAGTGGTTGGCTACAGATAGAGTGGAGATTTTTCATTTCGAGAGTTAGTCCTCATAAATGTTCAGACTCTAAGTTTTGCTTCCTTCCCAAAGTTCTTGAAACTTAAATAATACAACTCTATTTTAATAAGTTCTTCTGTCACATTGATGTTAATTTGGAAGGCAAAAGTAAAATTAAAATGAAGCTGATTGTTTCAGCGATTTGTGGACTGCCAACCCTTTTATTTTAAACAAATTCACTGGTCATGTGATTTCCTTTACTCACCAGGCTATGATGTCTGCAGCATGCAATGCATCTTAGACCTGATGTATGTGACAAATCCCACAGTAATAATACAAGAAGACCCAGAAAAATATTAAATAATTAGAATTCAGCTTTGCATTTATGCAAATGAAATGACAGCAATAGTCTAAAGAGATGGCTGGAAACTCCTGGTCCTTGTCAGCGTCCAGCCTCAACACAGGGTCAGAGTCCTCAACTGGAAGCAGAGATATCTAGAAGGCCCATAATAAATAAACACAGACGACCTTTTTGGGTACAAGCTAACAGGCAATTTTTCAAGGCTTAACGTTTCTTTCTCTTCTCTCTCTCTCTCTCTCTCTCTCTCTCTCTCTCTCTCTCTCTCTCTCTCTCTCCCCCATACACACCTCACATTCTCTCCTCACTCACTCTTCACATGCTCTTCTCATGCTCTCTGCATTCACTCTCTCACTTGCTCTGCACATGCTCACTACTAGCTCTCTTGCCTTTCTCTTGCGCCAGTCTTTTATTGATATTCCAAAAGCAGGTTTAAAAAAAGACATTGAATAATCGTTGCCAAATCAAATTCAAAAGAATAACCACATCCCACAAAGAATCAAGAATTACAATTGTTCCCCAAATTTTTAGGCTTCTCCTGTTCCCAGGTCTATAGCCAAAGTAATAATAATTGCAAACATCATTATTTAAACTTTATTTATTTATAATAATAATTAATATAATATATTATTATAATACTAATATAAATAAATAATAATTTATCTATAAAATAAACTTTATTTATTTATAAATAATGTTATATATAAACATTATTTAAACATTATTAAACTTTAACTTTTGACTTATTATACTTCAGAGCTTAGATCTCAGAGACCAGCTACTTGCATTTTCTTGTGAAGCCCTAATGATAAATGACATGAGCAAAGGCAATGGACAGAAAGAATCAAGTTAACCCTTAACTCAGTAGTTCTGCTAGCTTTCTGCTTGTGCACATTGCACACAACCACTATCCTAAGAGTCCCAGTGTTTTGACTTAGTTTTACTAGGATATAATTTTATATATTCTATACTTGCTTATCCAGAAACCACTCTCAAAAATTCTGCAAAACTTATTTCATAACTTCAATAGTTTTTTTCCCTTGGTGTACCAATATTGGCTCTATTTCATTTTCTAATAATTTCTTCAAATTTTCTTTGCAAGTCAAGCATTAATCTGGAGCTACCATTGTGAAGTTATTACATTGTTTCCAAGATGAGAACACACAGCATGCACCTGGGCCATTAGGACTGTGCTGTGTTGTGCCCGGTGCCTCAATTTTTAATTGTTTAAGAATCATTACATCAGGGAACATCTAGTTTCACAGAATTCATCAGAGAAGAAGGAAAAAGAAGTAAGAAAGTCAGATATAATAGAATAATTATGCACACCAAGGCAACTGAAAAGCACTCACACACAAATGAAATCTATCCAGCCATTGTCCAGGACTAAGGTTAGAAGAAGTGGGAACAACTGTTTTTTACAAAGAGCTTCTGTGGGCTACTGAGATGTCTCCATCCTGGCCTACTGCAAGTAGTCCCTTATTTCAGATGGCAGGTCCTCTGGAGGGATGTGTCTCCTGCCTCTCAGAGTCCTAGACACCATCCTTTTCTACAAGGAGCTGCCTTGGGCTTTTGAAATATCACCATCCCAGCCTACTGCAGGCAGTCCCTGCCATTGTATGCTGTCCCCAACAGTCCCTGGCTGTGCAAAAGACACAATGGTACTAAGGACTACTGGGGGCTGGTGCCACCAAGGGACATCATTTGAGCTATCAGACTATAGATGACCTAAGTACTCTGGGTTATGTTAAGAATGTGAGAGAAACATAGAAAATTTAGGAAGGAAGGAAGAGAGGAAAGGAACGAGAGAAAGTAATAATGGGATTCTGCTCAATGCTTTGCTGCTTGTGGGTCTCAGTAAGAGAGTAAGGACCAAGGATGATAAAAATGACAAGTGCTCAAGACCAGGGGATGCAGAACCTGAAATCAAAGTGCCAGACCAGTTGCAGAGGGGATGCTAGCACTCGGTGAAGGTGGTTGGTCAACCTTAGCTGATGTGTTTTCAGGGCATAAAGGAGAATGTGACTAGTGACAGGAAGAGAGAAGAGTGGGCCACGTAGAGGATTGTGGGGAAGAAGCCAGGCATGATGAGGCCAGCACTCCAGAGACTAAGCCTGGAAGATTGTGAATTCAGGGCCAGCCTAGGCTATCTGGTGACACCCCTATCTAACAGTGGGGCTGGGTGATCTGCAAGTCTAATGGGTGCCCTGGTGCTGATGAGTAAAGCTCTGAGAACTGGAAGATCTTCTGCAGGAGATGTCCCTGACATCACACAACACATCTGGGAATGTGAGATCAAGTCCCACATTGCTTTATGGAGTTGGGCAAGAGAGGCAGATGCAAGGTGAATTGCCTCAGTGTTTCGCTTTATTTTCATCCAGTCTTTATGAAACAAGTTTGCAAATATTATGTTTCAGCCCTCTCATACCTTGTTAAAATGAGACTTGCACCCTCCCTTCCTTCATGTCTTTGCCATTATGAATGTTTGCAGCAGACTCCACTGAATTTTTTTTTACACTGACCTGAGCAGACATGGCAATTGATAAACGCCCTGATTTCTGTGGGGCCCGGTGCAAAGTATCACATGCAATGAAGATTTAGTGCAGCAGAGGGCGCTGTAATCGTGCACCACACTGTGTGGTGACTTTCTGAATGGTTCTGTGAGAATCTATAAAGTGGAGAAGGTGAATAATCCTATTACACTTTCTCTATGTCACTAGCAAGCTATAGCCGCTGAGCACAAGAGGCTGGCACAAGAGTCTTTATAAATTACTTGGTTCTACCCTATCCACTCCTATTTTGCTTTTTCACTGATTTTAGATAATGCATTTCATTTCATAAAATTACATTTTAGATATAAGTCCCAATTTTTAAAAAGAGATTTATTCATTTGTATTTGCACAGAAACTAGGAAAAAACTAAGACAAGAATCAAAAGGGCAATTTCTATCCATAAGGCAAAATCTTGATGTCCAGGTAGCTGGCCACATGCAATGCTAGCAAAGGTTGTCTTGGCAACACTGGCAAGATCTATCTTGATCAAGGAGGTTAGAAAGGCAACCTCCATGGGGATCACAACAGACATGCTAGAACTAGCCTGTTAATAGCAAGCCAAGTGAAGAATGGCCACTGTCCTCCCAGCCTGGACCACTGCCCACCCGCATCCTGCCTTCTAGCCTGTATCTTTGCCCTCCAGCCCCAAGCCTGCATCCCTCTCCTCACTGCTACCACAAACTTGTTATGCCTGAGCATGAGGCAAACAGCATCAAGACAAAGGAAACACCATCAGACACATCTCCAGCTGGTGGCAGGTCCTGGACTTTGTGCCATGTAACCTGTCCTTCCTGCTTTTAATTGAGTTGTACACAGAATCCTACATGTTGCTAGACAGGGAAGAAATGTTCAAAAATTCCCAGAGTTTTGCTTAATCAAAGGCAAAATAACATAAAGAATGGCAGTTTATTCAAAAGCTTTTCATACTGGTTCATAAAATCCATCTCTTGATTTTCCTGTGGAAACTCAAAAGGCAAAAATAAATATTCCCAGCATGAAAAGGTGACCCCGTGGCTACACGAACATTGAAAGTTGAGAATTTCTGTTTTTAAAGTAGGATAAACAAGCCTTCATACTTTACATCAAAAGCTTGTGACTTTTCTTCTTTTGCTGACTGAGGAGGCAGCCACCAGCCTTCTGAGGCGTGACACACTCAAGAACAGGTGATAGTTGGAGCACTCCCAGCTTCCACGCAGCAAATTAAGGGAACTCTGAGATAGCCCCCAGAAGATTCTCCTTTGCTGGGGACAACATACAGTGACAGGGACTGCCTGCAGTAGGCCGGGATGGAGACATCTCAGTAGCCCACAGAAGCTCTTTGTAAAAAAACAGTTGTTCCTATTTCTCCTAACCTTAGTCCTGGACATCAGCTGTATAGATTTCCTTTGTGCATGACTGCTTTTCAGTTGGATTGGTGTACATAATTATTCTATTATATCTGACTTTCTTACTTCTTTTTCCTTCTTTTCTGATGAATTCTGTGAAACTAGATGTTCCCTGATGTAATGATTCTTAAACAATTAAAAATTGAGGCATAACTGGTAATAAGAACACATGCTCCACTATTTTCATAGCAGCCTTATTTATAATAGCCAGAAGCTGGAAAGAGCCAAGATGTCCCTCAACAGAAGAATGGATACAGAAAATGTGGTACATTTACACAATGGAGTACTACTCAGCTATTAAAAACAATGGATTTATGAAATTCTTGGCCAAATGTATATATCTGGAGGATGTCATCCTGAGTGAGGTAACCCAATCACAAAAGAAGTCATTAGATATGCACTCACTGATAAGTGGATATTAGCCCAGAAACATAGAACACCCAAGATACAATTTGCAAAACACAAGAAAATCAAGAAGAGGGAAGACCAATGGGTGGATACTTCATTCCTCCTTAGAATAGGGAACAAAATACCCATGAAAGGAGTTACAGAGACAAAGTTTGGAGCTAAGACGAAAGGATGGATTATCCAGAGACTACCCCACCCGGGGATCCATCCCATAATCAGCCACCAAACCCAGACACTATTGCATATGCCAAAAAGGTTTTGCTGAAGGGACCCTGTTATAGCTGTCTCGTATGAGACAGAGCCTGGCAAATATAGAAGTGCATGCTTACAGTCATCTATAAGATGGAACACAGGGCCCCCAATGGAGGAGCTAGAGAAAGTACCCAAGGAGCTGAAGGGTTCTGCAACCCTATAGGTGGAACAACAATATGAACTAACCAGTAGCCCCAGAGCTCATATCTCTATCTGCATATGTATGTAGCAGAAGATGGCCTAGTCGGCCATCACTGAGAAGAGAGGCCCCTTGGTATTGCAAATTTTATATGCCCCAGTACAGGGGAACGCCAGGGCCAAGAAGCGGGAGTGGGTGGGTAGGGGAGCAGGGTAGAGGGAGGGTATTGGGAACTTTGGAATAGCATTTGCAATGTATATAAAGAAAATATCTAATAAAAATTAAAAAATAAAAAACCGAGGCATGGGGCACAGCACAGCACAGTCCTAATGGCACAGGTGCATGCTGTGTGTTCTCATCTTGGAAACAGTGTAATAACTGCACAATGGTAGTTCCAGATTAATGTTTGATTTGCAAAGAAAGTTGAAGAAATTATTAGAAAATGAAATAGAGCCAATATCAGTATGCTAAGAAAGAAAAAAATACTATTGAAGTTATGAAATAAGTTTTGCAGAATTTTTGAGAGTGGTTCCTGGATAAGCAAGTATAGAATATGTGAGATCTTATATTAGTAAAACTAAGTCAAAACACTGGGGCTCTTAGGATAGTCGTTGTGTGAAATGTGCAGAAGCAGAAAGCTAGTGGAACTACTGAGTTAAGGGTTAACTTGATTCTTTCTGGCCACTGCCTGGCAGCTTTGCCCATGTCTTTTATCATTAGAATTTCACAGGAAAATGCAAGTAGCTGACCTTGTAGCTCTAAGCTCTGAAGTATAAAAAGTTAAAAGTTAAAGTTTAAATAATGATAAGTTTGCAATTATTATTACTTTGATTATAGGCCTGGGAATAGGGGAAGCCTGAAACTTTGGGGAACAATTATAATTCTTAGTTCTTTTTGGGGTGTGGTTGTTCTTTTGCATTTGATTTGGCAATGATTATACAATGTCTTATTTTTTAAACCTGCTTTTGGAATATCAATAAAAGACTGGGGCAAGAGCAAGTGAGAGAGTGAATGCAGAGAACATGAGAAGAGCATGTGAAGAGTGAGTGAGGAGAGAATGTGAGGAGTGAGTGAGGAGATAATGTGAAGAGTGAGTGAGGAGAGAATGTGAAGAGTGAGTGAGGAGAGAATGTGAGGAGTGAGTGAGGAGAGAATGTGAAGAGTGAGTGAGGAGAGAATGTGAAGAGTGAGTGAGGAGAGAATGTGAGGAGTGAGTGAGGAGATAATGTGAAGAGTGAGTAAGGAGAGAATGTGAGAGTGAGTGAGGAGAGAATGTGAGGAGTGAATGAGGAGAGAATGTGGAGAGTGAGTGAGGAGAGACTGTGAGAGTGAGTGAGGAGAGACTGTGAGAGTGAGTGAGGAGAGAATGTGAGAGTGAGTGAGGAGAGAATGTGAAGAGTGAGTGAGGAGAGAATGTGAGAGTGAGTGAGGAGACTGTGAGAGTGAGTGAGGAGAGACTGTGAGAGTGAGTGAGGAGAGACTGTGAGAGTGAGTGAGGAGAGACTGTGAGAGTGAGTGAGGAGAGACTGTGAGAGTGAGTGAGGAGAGACTGTGAGAGTGAGTGAGGAGAGAATGTGGAGAGTGAATGAGGAGAGAATGTGGAGAGTGAGTGAGGAGAGAATGTGAGAGTGAGTGAGGAGAAGTTGTGAGGCGCGTACGAAGAGTTTGTGTGAGAGTGAAAGGAGAGTGCATGTGGTGATTGTGAGATATGTGTGAGAGTGAAAGGGGAATGCACTGAGGTGTGTATGAGTGGGAGAGTTCAAGAAAAGCAGAGTGAGCAGGAGGATGCAGTGTATGTGCAGCCTCAGGCAGAGAGAGAGAGAGAGAAGAGAAGAGAAGAGAAGAGAAGAGAATTAGAGAGAAAGAGAGCAGAGAATGGGAGAGAAGAGAAACTTTAAGCCTTGAAAAATTGCCTTGAAAATACCCAAAAAGGAATTCTGTGTATATTTATTATGCACCTTCCTGATATCCCTGCTTCCAGTTGAGAACTCCAATCCTGTGTAGACTCTAGACCGAAACACTCCTTCTGTTATTTCTCTAGTACATACAGCTGGCAACAGAAACGGTTAACTCCCTGTGGCTCTCAGTCCACCCTTGAAATCCTTGTTTAATTATCTTATCAACCATGCAACATTTGCCCTGTTAGATAATAATCCATGCAGTGACAGGTGTCAGTCACTACATATAACCTGGTACCACAGTGAAGTAATGGACTGAAGCCTGAAAGGAAATAAAAACCCTAATATATCATTGTGTGTGCACATGTGACTGCTACTTGTGTGTGTGCACATGGGTCACACACACACACACACACACACACACGGTTGCGTGAAAGCCCATCATTCACACTGGATATTTCCCTATACCAGTCTCCACTGAGCAGTTTAGTTTTGTGACAGTGTTTCTCACTGAACCTGGAACTCACTAGTTCAGTTCCTTCTGGTCTGGGAGCCCTGGCATCCTTCTGACTCCACCTCCCAGTGCTGGCATTACAGTCACAAGCTACCGTGCCTTACAGTTTTACCAACTCATTCATCCCCACACTACTTAAAAGCATACAATACCATGAACCTACCTCATTCTTATTGCAGAATGAGTTACAAACTGGCTTAATATTTGGAGCCTAGGAAATTATTTCTTCCATATTAAGTTGTATTTAAACAATCAGTGATGATTTCATATCTCCCCAAATGCAGTCTTACTTGAACATATCAGTGTCGTGTTTACACTGTGGATTCCTGTCTGGAATGCAAAGTGAAAGCAAGATGTTCGGGTGGTAAACTTGGCAGTGAGTGAGTTAATCCTTTCTGTTTGCAGTGGGAAAAGCTCCAGATGACCACGAGCGAAAGGAGGAAAATATTCTGCTCTGTCACGTTCCACGTCATCGCTGTCACCTGTGTGGTGTGGTCCTTGTATGTGTTGATAGATCGGACAGCGGAGGAAATCAAGCAAGGTAACGACAATGGTAAGGACCTCTCCCCGTTCCCCCTCCCATCTCCCGATGGGAAGGACAGACACAAAGGTGCACAGGGAGCCAAGCCATTTCCAAAATTTAGGTTTCCCTTAGGTTTCCAGGGCCCGAACTTGCAAGAAAGCCTCGACAATTGTCTCCTTGATCAACTCTGTCTAAAAAGCATGGGCCACTTGAGATTCTCAAATTAGGACTTGGGATGTGTTGGGCCCAGGCGAAGCTTAGCTATGAGGGCTGCATGGGTACCATTTACTACTTCAGACCTCCAGAGGCTCACTGAGCACCAAGCTCTCCCTGGCATGAAAACGCAAATTGGTAGAAAAGTGGAGAGTTGCTGGGCTGTGGTGGTGCACATCTTTAATCCCAGCACTTAAGAGGCAGAGGCAGACAGATCTCTGTGTTCAAGGCCAGATTGGTCTACAATCTGAGTTCTAGGATAGCCAGAAACCCTGTCTCAAAAAAGGGAGAAGAAGGAGAAGGGGGGTGGAGGAGGAGGAGGAGGAGGAGGAGAAGAAAGAAAGAAAGAAAGAAAGAAAGAAAGAAAGAAAGAAAGAAAGAAAGAAAGAAAGAAAGAAAGAAAGAAAGAAAGAGGAGAGTTTTAAAGTCTTATTTAATTCACCCGACCTGTTGCTTCTTTGATGGCCCAAGGTAACACTGTAGTAGAGACTGTCTTGGCTCCCTCATGCCGGCTTAGCACTGTAGTTGAAATTTTTAGCCACACCCAGTTTGTAAAGGACACTATCCAGGCTACAAAGAAAGACACTACAAAATATATTTTATTTAAAGTCTTCCCAGGCCTGCCCACCTGGGGCAGTGGTGCACACAGCATGTGTGTGCTCTGAGTTTCCCAAAGTGGGATGGACTTTCCTTGCCTGCAGAGCTCCTGGTGCACACAGTTGTTTAAGGGAAGAAGAGCTGGAGTCTGACTGGCAGACCCTAGTGTTCTTTTAGAAAACCAGAGACCTATGAAAAGCCTATATTGAGTCTAAATGCTGGAAAACCAGGCTGGACGGAAGTGTTTTTAGAATCCATTCATGCATCATGAACTCATTTATAGACTGAATCAGTTAAAGAAGGCTTCTGGTTTTCCACATTATGACTTTTCCCAGAGTTTTTTGCTTTTGAGGTGTCATGTGAAATCTAGATTGAATGAATTCTCATTTCCTGCAGGTAGGACTTTAAAAAAATAGTTGCATTCACCAAATACCAGACACCCAGCTGTGCCTAAATGAGAAGCAGAGTGTCACTATCTCACCCACGGCTCCCCTTGAGAGTCAAGTGTGTTCCTAGCTGGCAGGGCAGATCTAGTGACTCCCGTCAGAGACTTCCTGCTCTTAGGTGGCTAAGTGGAGCCTCTACCTGGAGAAAATGCCTTTTCATGACCTGACAGGGTTCTAATGTGGCCAGACTGTGGTGGCCAAGACTCATTTCCTCTGTTATACCCAGACAAGACTCCTAAGGGAAAACACTCATATTTAGTCAGCTGTGCATGTCCGACACCTGAGAGATGTGAGTTGGGACTGTTTACAGTTCAAGGAGTTTGATAATCTCAACTGCAGCTACCACTGTTATGGGGTCCACCTTAGATTCAACACAATGAAGATGGCAAAATTTTATAGTAACCAAGCCATATTGATCAAGCAGGGCCATAGGACAAACAGGAGCTGAACTGCAACCCCCATCCCACCCTATATCCCCCTACCCTGAGCCAGACTCTTACAGAGCCTTTAAACTTGGGAACGGCAAGCATCTGTGCTAAATTGCAGTTATATTTTTCCACCAATCAGGATTTAGGGATAGGGTACTTCCTTAGGATGTCTTTGGGGGTATACTTACCCTGTTCTCACAAGTTGGTTTCTTCAACTGTGGCAGGGTGACTTGCCTAACATTCATGTCTCAACTTGCCAACCAGGGTGTCAGTTACCCATGCACATGTCTCTCTCTACCAAGCAGGATGTCAGTTACCCAGGGAAGTCTTGGGAACATGAACTTTATTTTACCCCCTATTCAAACTGGAAGTTTTACTCAAAATGGCTTCAGATTGGTTCCTTCTTACAGCACATCTCTCCAGAAACCATGAAACCCACAACCCCTCCTTTCCTGCTCATGGTGCAGTGATCATCCTGCTGTTCTCAAACCCTTTAATTGCTGCTTGCACAATACTCTGCCAAATTCATCCCCAGTCTACAGTATGCTCTAAAGCTTGCATGTACCTCCTCCTGAGAACATCTCGGAAAGTCTCCCAGAGACCCTAAGCTCATCTCAGTCATCTCCCACTGCCAACCTCAGCACCTTGGAAAAGCCACCCTTAATATCTAGATCCCACTCCTGGTCAGTCTTCTCTTAAATTAATGAGCAAATTGTATGCATTCTGCCTCATACAGCCCTGAACTCTTTCCACTTATCTCCTTCCCCACTAACAATATTCACGTGAAAACAGTGTTTTATATAAAGCAAAAGCCTCTTACTTAGACTTTCTCCATTCTCCCCACATTCAACTCATGTTCATTAACTACCACAAAATAAAATATCATGAATAGGATTTGTTAGGGTTTCTATTGCTGTGATGAAACACCATGACCAAAATGGGAGTGTTTCAGCTAACAATTCCCAGGTAAGAGTTCTCACTGAGGGAAAGCAGGACAGGGACTCTAACAGGTCAAGAACTTGGAGGCAGGAGCTGATGCAGAAGCCATGGAAGGGTTCTGCTTACAGCTTGCTCTTCATGACTTGCTCAGGCTGCTTTCTTAATAGAACCCAGGAACACTAGCCCAGGGATGGCCCCACCCACAATGGGCTGGACCTTCTGGGCCCTCCCTCATTGGTTACTAATTAAGAAAATGCCTTGCAGCAGGATTTTATGGAGTCATTTTTCAATTGAGAATCCCTCCTCTCAGGTGATTCTAGCGTGTGTCAAGTTAACATAAAACAACCAGTACAACTGACCCTTGACAACTTGACACACCAACACATCACTTCTCTTATTTTTCTTTTCTTTTCTCTGGTTTTCTTTTCTTCTCTTTTCTTCTCTCCTTACTCTCTCTGCCCCCCTCCCTCCCTCCCTTCCAGTTTCCATAAGCCCCATGTGCCCTGCCTAGTTGACTCTGTGGGCCATGTTCTCACAATGTCCTTGATACCTTCCTCTTTTCTTTCAGTGTTTCTCTGGCTTCACCTAGTGTTTGGCTGTGAGTGTTTGCATCTGCTCCCAATGGTTGGTGGACACTGCCCCAATGATGAAAGTTGAGCTAGGCACCAATCTATGAGCATAACAGATAATCATTAGGAATTATTTCATGGGTGTTATTATTTTTATTGTTTCTTTGTTTATTTGTAAGTTGTATTCAGCTTTACCCTTGATTTCTAGGCTTACCTGTCTCTGGTTCCTGGCCATTCATACAGTGTTAGGTGAGGGCTCCCTCTTGTGGCAAGGACTTCAAATGAGTTGTTCACTTGCACAAATTCTGTGTCACCAGGAGTAGTCCAGCACATTTTGCAGGCAGGGCATGTGGTAGGTTGAAGGTTTTGTGGCTGGGTTGATGTCCAGTCTCACTGGTGTAGTCCTAACACAGGCAAGAAGATGGTTGGTTTGGGCTCCATGTCCCCTATTACTAAGATACATCACTAGGGTCATTCTCATAGATTCCAGGGAATTCTCACAGTACCAGGTCCCCCTCAATCCCCACTTTCCCAGGGCAATCCAAGCATTGCCCATTGAGCCCTAATCATTGATTAGCCTCGCCAAGTCTATGGATTGTAGCATGATTATCTTTTACTTAACAGCTAATATCCACTTATAACTGACCGCATACCATGTTTGTCTTCCTGGGTCTGGCTAACCTCACTCAGGGTGATTTTTTTTCTCAAGCTCTATCCATTTGCCTGCAAAATTCATCAGGTCATTGTTTCAGGCAGCACATTAGAACATTTTATTTCTCATTTATGTTCAAGATAATGCATTAATAACACAATATAAAACGTAAATAACTTGAAAAGTCCCACACTCCTTACAAATTCAAACACATTAAAATTTTGATCTCTTTAAAATATCTAATCTCTTTTTCTAAAAAAAATCCAATTCCTCTTTTAAATGTTTAATGTCTTTTAGCTGTGGGCTACTGTAAAAATCAAAATTAAGTTAAATGCTTTCTTCAAGAGGGAAAAACCAAGGCACAGTCACACTCTGAACAAAGCAAACTCCAACAGTGTAAATAACTCAATGTTTAATGTCTGGTGTTCACTCCTCCAAGAGTCTTGGGCCACTTCTCCAGCTCTGCCCTCTGCAGCACACACAGCTTGTCTTCTAGGTTCCAGCTAGCCCCACTCCACTGCTGCTGCCATTCGTGGCAGACATCCTGTGGCATTGGCATCTCTGAAACTGCTGGGGTCCCTTGCTATGACTGCACTGCACTTTGACCATCTTGTCAATCACAGCCAGTACTTCAGCCCCAGCTGACTGGACAACACACATTCTTCACACAAAAGGCCAGGTAGAGCCTTTGCTTCCCTCCTGAAACTTCACAAGCCGGCCCTGCATCGTCTGTACTGCTCTCAACAGTCTTATCTTTGAAGCTTCTAAAGAAGAGCTCACTGAACTCTCAACACTCAATGACTTTTCTAGCCAAGGTTCCAAAAATCCTTCCATAATCCTCCCCCCAAAAACCATGGTCAGGTCTGTCACAGTGATATCCTTCTATTCTTGTGCCAACTTGCTTTGGTTATGATAAGTCTTAGTTACTGCTGCAAAGAAATGCCATGACCAAAAGCAGGTTAGGGATGAAAGGATTTATTTCAGCTTATCCTTTCAGGTTACAGCAATCCATTATTGAGAGAAGTCAGGACAAAAACTCACACAAGTCAGGAACCTGGAGGCAGGAGCTCTTGCAGAAGCCATGGAGGGGAACAGCTTACTGGCTTACTTCTTATGGCTTGCTCATCCTGCTTTCTTAGAACCATCAATACAGGACCACCAGCTCAGTAATAACACCACCCAATCAATCATCCCCACCAATCACCTATTAAAAAAAATGCCTCACAATCAACAGTACTTCAGATCAGGAGTAACCCTATAAAGTCAAATTTCCCAATAAAAACCTCAGTGCTGGTGATGTACTTCAGTTAGTGGAGAGCTGGCTTAGTGTTCAGGATGTTGGTCACTATCACCACATCAATAGGGTATAATAGCTGTACCCATTACCGTTACCTTGGCAACCTGAAAACAGGCAGGAGAATAAGAAGTTTAGAGTAATTTTTGGCTACAGTGTGAATTCAAGGTCAGTGCAGACTACATGAGACCACTCTCTCTCTCTCTCTCTCTCTCTCTCTCTCTCTCTCTCTCTCTCTCTCTCTCTCTCTCTCACACACACACACACACACACACACACATTTGAGTGATAATCAAAGACTGAGTTTCACACATAGAAATTAGATAACGTTTGTAGTATTTTCTGCTGCTTTCCAGCAACTCACAGTGAGATCCTTTTACACCTTTTGTATTCAAAGTGTTTAAGAAGCAAGGTGTTTGTGGAGTAGCAGAGACTGAGGGTTCCTGCAGAGCTGAGTGCCGGTAGGACATCTCCCAGGACACACGCAAGCCAAAGTGACTCTTGCAAGAGTCACCTCTATTCACAAGCCATTTGCCCACTCTCCTGACACACACACAGTAGGGTATCATGGGCATCTTTTGAGTTATCTAAAGCCTTCCTTTTCCCCCATACATGGTTGGGTGGCATGGGTGTCTGCTGAGCTGTTAGCATGTTAATATTCCTCAGGCAATGTGACTACCAATCCTGAATTTACCTTTGAAGTTCTTGGAGATAAATCTGCCTAATTTAAAACGTTAGCATATTTTAAACCCATCTTGGAAACCTTCAGAAAAGTCTGAAGAGGAACAAATTGTCCTTTCAGACCAGAATTGTTGTTGAGTCTAAAGCAGCAGAATTCATCTGAACTGTGGTGACAAGGAGAGAAAACAAGCCCAGGAGCTTTAAGATGGTTGTTCTTTCAGATGAGACATGTCTGATGCCGCACACGGGGACCCCCTCACCTCCTCTTCCTCTCCTTACAATCCAAGTGACTGCTCTTGCTGCCTCTCTCACTTGAGTAGCAGTGAGTCCTCCTGCTTCTTCCTTACATGGTCTAGACAAATGATCCAGTAGGTTACCTTATTTTTAAAAAACAGCAACTTTTTTTTTAAGCAACAGTAGTTTGAACTGTGAATTGGGTGTCTCTTCTGTAGATATTTTTATTTCCTTTTAGAATATTGGTATGTAAAGAATGAGAATCCAAGTCTAAATGTGGGTGCATTTGTAAGTCATGAACACTATGCATATACACATAGCCTGAATAGTATATATTTGTCTATACTTTTCTTAATTTTTGTGCTTATAGTTCAATTACATTTCTTCCTTCTCTTTGATCTATGTGCCCCTCCCATATACTCCTCCCTGCTCTCCTTTAAATTTATGGCCTCATTTTTCATTGTCATTGTATGCATATACATATGTGTACATGCATATATATCCTAAATATAATCTATTTATTCCATATAATATTAGTTGAGTGTATATTTTCAGAGCTGATTTTTTTTGTCACTGGACAGCCAAGTGCTAACAGAAGATCCTTTAGGCTGGGGCCATATGTTATTATTCAGAAAGCACTTGGCATTGGTGGAAACTCAAAAATGTTCGCTGGCTGTGGCTGTAGGTGACTTCTAGAGTTCAGTACCAGCCTAATATGACAGACACTGGCCTAGTAGTTCCTGGTAGGCAGGGATCTAGCTATGCCTTCTTCACTGGAAGTTATGTTGAAGAAAATCGTTTCTCTGAAGCAAAGTTTCCTCACTTCACTTGTGAAACCAACAAAGCTAGAATCTCTGCCTTCTGGAGGATATATATATATATATATATATATACACATATAATTTTCAAATATCATGATCTAGCTTTTTGCATTAGGTTAACCAACATGTGTTTCTATAAGTGGCATGTCTCATCATTCATAGCTTATTTACACTGATACATTTGAACTTTATTTAAGATCTAATTTTAATACTAAAAGAAGTCAAGGAAAGCATACACTGTGCTGTTTCATTTACACAACTGAAAAGGACAGCAGAGACCATCAGATCACAGGTGCAGTCAGTCTGGAATCTGAGTAATCAAAACTGCAGCCAGATCAATTCCTGATGAATAGGGCTGTCCCTGCAGCTTCTGGGTTCTCTGCTGGGTGCCTTAATGGCTTTAGATGCATTCTAGGTGTTTCTAGTCATATGACAGGGCACACAGAGCACAAAGAAACACCACCCTTTGAAGAGAGACCTAGAGATTGTTGGTTTAAGAGTAAAGAAAAGCAATGTAATTGCATTACCTGCAGCTACATTACAAACCCATCTGGAACCTTCTGGTTTTTCCATTTGACTGAAAGAGAAAACTGAAAATAAGATGTTAAAGATATCCCTGCCTGTGTGCTAAAGAGAAGGCCAGAGACCTAGTTCTACTCCCAAGAGAAATACATTTTGTTTTTTTGTTTTTGTTGTTGTTGTTTTTGGATTTTTCTTTTTTTTGAGAAAAACAAATTTCTTAAAATCAAATGGCCTGGGAACTACAGTCCAATTTATAAGCAACTGTCATTTGGTTGATCACTCAATGTAAGAACTCCTTAGCAAATTCATTGCACATGCTTGCTTGCTCCTTCTGGTTAAAGGTTTTTTATTTTGTTTTGTTTTGTTTTGTTTTGTTTTTAATTGATTTCTGGTGTCTCTTTTACATGTATCTCTGGTGAAAAGAACTAAAATGGCCAGGGATGCAGGGGCACATGGCGATGCTCAGTGCCAACACCATGGCCAGTGGCTAACTTGACTCCAGACCTTCTGGACTCTGGAAGCATCCAGAAGTTGGAAGCCTGCAAAAAGTGAGAAAGATTTTAATGTGGGCACCATGAACACTGCAGCTCTTCATGTGCAGCTTAATCAGATAGAGACACAGGCCACCACATCAGCTATTCACAGGCATTCAAGTCACTCAGGCTCCCAGGGACTGATCATGTGCAGTTTGCTGGTTTATGGCACTGTTAATTCACTTAACTCACAGCAAGAACCCTGAGGGGAGGAGGAACCCTGTCTCCATTCCAAAGCAATGTATCAGTTAGTCTTCACTATATAAAAATGCATGGAAAGGCAGTGACTTCGAATGGTGACCACTTACTTCACCCACATTCTGTGCTTTGGTTAGGTATTTGTTCTGGCCTGAGACAGGTGGGCTGATCTCTACTGTCAACTGTTGCACCTGGAGAGAGCTGACATTCCCACCAGCAGCTGCATAGTCAAGCGTAATAGGTTTCTTTACTTGTCTGGCAGTGAAGATGTTATCAGCTATAACGGCAGGTGCAGCTAAGCTGTGTGGAGTTTGGCTATTTTTCCTAAAGAATTATTTATTAGTGCATGCGTGTGTGATGTGTGTGCTCTGGTACATTGGAGGACAGAAAAGGGAAAGTAGATAAACAAATTTTGACAACATAGATGCTGAGAACTAAGCTCCTTTTTGAAGATTAACAGCTGAGCATCTCTCCATCTTGGCATTTGTTATTCTAATCATTGAGCATGTTGATTGCCTACCTTTCTAATATGACTGTTGAGGTCCAAAAGAAGGAGCAAGATGGCTTAGCATGGAAAGGCACCTGTGCCATGCCCGAGGTCCTACGGTTGATCCATGAGACCATAATGACCAAGTTATTTCTCTAAAGGAGTGACTCGGGAAGTTCTCACTATCCCCAGCACCACTCCCAATTTAATATTCTCAGTCTTTCCATTTACTCCAAAGTGGATTAACATTATTAGTATTTCTAGTGAAATTCTATGTAGATAATTAGAAGTGTTTTGAAAAAGACATTTGCCTTTTCAGACAATAAAAACTGTATTTTCTTTATATGCCAACTTCAGAGGCTGGCCTAGATTGCCATGGTGATAGGGAACATGAAGTCTCTGCAGGGATTCCTTTACAGGAAATAATGTCACTAATTGAGGCATGGACTCCATATGTGTCAACCTGCGACAAATTTAATTCTTTACTCATGGGGTTGGAATCTAATGAATCATTAGTTTACTATAGAGAGAATGGGAGCAGCCCCTGCAGCAGCCTAAATAAACCTGTTAGAACAGGGGACACTTGGTTTCCAATGCTACACAGATAGGGCATCAGATAAAGTACAAGAGAGAGAGCTATATTAGAGACATACAGATGTTGAACAAACACAAGTAAAAGATAAAGGTAGGGAGTCTTTTCAGAATACATCAGGAGAGACTATCACAGCTTCTAGGCACAAAAACTTTCTTATCTGTTATAAGGCTGCAGAGATGGATCTGCACAAATGGCTCACCAAGTAAAACCACTTGCCCTGCAAGCATAAGGACTGGATTTCAGATCCCTAGCACCACATACAGGCTGGCAGGTGTAGTGGCCTCACTCCAATCCCAGAACATAGGAGGCAGAGCTAGGAGGTCCCTGGAGCAAGCTGGATAGCCCAAGTAGTCAACTCGGTGTGCTTTGGGTTCAGACTTTGCCTCAATAAGATGAGGAAGAGTCCCAGTATCAACCTATAGCCTCATCTACATATGAACACAATACATGTACCCTGACACACATGTGCACTTACACATGCAGACATACACATGCCCATATATACCATAAACATGCAAAAAGATGCAATGTATTTGTGGAGGTAAAGTTTCCATAAATGCATATAAATTATGTTTCCAAATATTTAAATGCTGACAGACCCTTCTCATACTGTTGGTTCTATAATCTGACCTAAGCATACACCTGAATCCATGGAACAAACCCTAACAATATATTCTTTTACACCACCTTTCTTTCTTATAAAAGTGATTTTGGAGTAGAATCCACTATAAAAACCATCTTGGACCAATGCTTCTTGCTTTTTTATTTCTTTGCTATAGACCTGTTGTAAGCATCTCTTTATGTTAGCTTTAACGTGAGTTTTTAACATATTTTCTTCATTGTAACCAAGCTAAACATGCTGAATTAACTAAATCATAAAGTAGTTGAAGAAAATGTCTTGGCTACCCAGAAAGTTTCTAGTAAGTCCTACTGCATACTCTTGACCTACTATAAATATAAGTCTCAGACTTGATTAGGAAAGAAGTGTAGAAATACAGTTAGGTGACTGAAGTAAGGGAACAAGATTAATGGGGCAACGCCTTAGGGAGATGCTTTCTGCCAACAGCACAAGTCCCCATCCCCGTTTTTCAAAGGGGAAAAGAGGTAACACATTTAAAGAAATTTTTTGTGACTAAAATGCAAGAAATCATATTTCACAAATACTAGCCCCACAAGTGAACAATAGGACATAAAATATGAAAGCTTTTGCCAGGGTTCTGAAGTTTGTATTAGTCCGTTCAATAGAAATCTTCACACCCACAACAACTGAGAATGAATCAGGTCTACTGTTTTTTTTATTAGTGTGACTATAATGAAAATGCTCAGTTTCATAGTTTGGGCAACAGCAAATTAACCCCATTCCCTTTGCCTAATGTTGTTCAGAGAAGCAAGTGTACTTAGTAAGGATCATAGTGGGGTACGGGGACACCAAATGTAGAAATGATAACTTGATAACAGCACTCTCTCTTTCTCAAAGGTGTGCTGGAATGGCCATTTTGGACAAAACTGGTTGTGGTGGCTATTGGCTTCACGGGAGGTCTCGTCTTCATGTATGTACAGTGTAAAGTCTACGTCCAACTGTGGCGCCGGCTGAAGGCCTACAACCGTGTGATCTTTGTGCAGAATTGCCCAGACACTGCCAACAAACTGGAGAAGAACTTCCCGTGTAATGTGAACACGGAAATCAAGGATGCTGTGGTTGTGCCTGTGCCACAGACAGGTTCAAATACACTGCCAACTGCAGAAGGAGCCCCACCTGAGGTTATACCAGTCTGATGGAACTAGAGGGGAACTTCTTCACAGAAGGATTTTTGCAGCCCCCAGCCACTACAAACAGAAGTGCTTCTGCTCTGGTGGCTTCTTTATCTTCTTCTTTTCCCTACTGTCTTGTTTGTCCTGACTTGGAGCAAAAAGGAAATGAGAAGAAAATAACAAATGACCAGGATCTCAAGAAGCAGAGCCGTCGGTGGGACCTGGAAAGGCAGAGTGTCTTGGGGAATGAGTTCATAAGGAATGGTTGGTACAAGCCAGTCGTCCAGAGTGATGGACATGTGATACTCCTTCAAGTAGTGCAGAGGAAATCCCTTAACAGACTTCAGTTGCAATGTATACTTCTTTGTAGGGTTCTGTAATGTTAGCCTTCTCCACTGGAAATGACACACACACACACACAAAACAAAAAATTTGGTCTTAAGCCTGAAATTGTGTGCATTATCCCTAAGTCACACCAGAAGCAAACTTGGAGGACTTGAGAGGGTTTTTTAATACTTTGACAGCTGATTTTTCTGGCTATTGTGAAGTCTGGTTATTTTGATAGATGCATGTTTTTAAATGGATGCAATACACATTTGATGATAGAAATGTTTAAAATTTTGTTTAAATGATGGAAGAAGAGATTTTCAGGGCATTGTGGAATTTAGCTAGTACTGTTTTTTGAACCACTATCATGCCATGTTTTTGTTTTTGTTTTTGTTTTTTTTTCTGGTCCCTCTTACACAGTGCTCAACAACAGATATATAACATGAGGTACAAATGCAACCACAGTTGTAAATTTTAAATCTCCTAGTGTGCCACATTAGGAAAAGTAAAAATAAATAGGTCAATTATTTTCATAATTTAGTTAACACTATATATACAAGTTATTTCATATCATCAATGAAAACAGTTATAAAATAGCTTTCATTATTTTCTTGAACCAAGTCTTCAAAATTCTGCATGTATTTATGGCACACCTCAATATGAATGAAGTGTGTCAGACAGGATTTAATTAAGAATATTGGTTAGCAGAGCCCTTGCATTAGAAACTACATCTGTTCCATTTATGTTGGTTATTTTAAAACAGCAGTTTAATCCATTATTCTGTTTTTCAGTTTCATTTAAAGGTTACAATTTACAAAGCACTAAACTCATCACATTAAGTATTCTGGCTTGATTTCAAGCAACTTTCAAAGGGGCAAAAAAAAACCCCAAAAGTATAGGAAGTCAGTAAAATGTGTAGCAATGTTATGAAGTCAACTTCTGTATAGAAGCTATAAAGTAATTATGATAGGGAAAAATTATTTTGCCACTAAATCAGGTTTGTTAAGGATTTTAAATCCACATGGAGGGTCAACGTGACATGGGTATCTTAATTAAGGATCTTAACCCCGTGTTTAAACCTGACAGTATTTCCCTCACTCAACATAAAAAGTAAAAATATTCAATACATTCCATGGTGAGAGAAAAGCTAGGTTGGCGGTTCAATAGCTGACTACTGTGCTCTACACAGACTCAAATAAACTGATATAAATGATAACTGCAACGAGCTGGGTAAATACTCACAAACAGTAGTTACCTGTCAAAAGAAAGATGACCACATTTTTTAAAGTGACTTTTGTTGTTGTTGTTGTTAGCTGTCATTATTTATTATCCTGACGAGGCAGAGATGGCCCTAAGAACCAAAGCATGGGCATCACGTTGCACACATCTGGGATCCATACCCATGAACTTTGTAATAATCAGTGTTTGTTCTTCGTGGGTGATAAAGGAAAAGGAAAGACAAAATGATCTTTCAATGAGAAGAGTATTTGTAGTGACTGACACTGGGTCCAAATCGTCCCACCCTTAGAAATAAAGACATAGCAAACAATGTCAATTGTGTGTGTGACCTGTATATTCATGTATATATGCAAGAGAAATGCTAAGGTCAAGTCAAGTCAAGCAACAAGAGGTTAAATTCTCATCTTTCTTAAAACCTGTAGGAGGGACATGGAGTAAATATGCACGGACAAAGCAATGGACATAACTAATCCGGACCAGGCCTTCAGCACAAACACCTGGAACTTTGTATTCACTTCCTGCAAAGTTTTCATTTTAAATATTTAAAGAGAATAGGAACAGCAAAGGAAGGATGGATGGATTGCCCGTGACTTCACACAAAGGGGTTAACCATCATTCAATTTTTCTGTATAGTTCCCCTTGCTCTTCCTATGATGATAATTTGTCGTCTACCAATACTGCACAAGAAGAGATAGATCTACCTCTTCTTGCAAGTGCAAACTAAAATTGATTTACCTTTTTACCACAGGAAGAAATGAGTTAAATACCTTAATTACCACAGAAAATACTGTTTACAACCAAGATGGATATTTGAGTAGCTTGTTTCATAGAGGAAGGCGGTTGGCTACAACTAATTTTCCAAGGTGGTGGATACCAGTACTAAAATAAACAGAATAAAAAGCAGAGACAAGCTTTGCTACATCAATAAGAAAAGATAGCACACGGTTTTAAAGTGACAGCTAAATGCTTCAAGTTAACTATGGTGAGCTTTGTTTTTAAATGAGTATATGATAGAATTCTGAACAGCGTATGTACCACTCAGTGATATTCTGATATCTTTTGATGCTTTAAAACCCACAAATTTTCCCCTCTAAATTATTACCTGAAATTACTATTTATGATTCAAACCATCTGCCCTAACTATTCATACATACAACAGTGGTGGTGGAGCTGGGCATAGTAGGTGCACACCTGTAGTCCCAAAACTGGAAGCTTAGGACTTCAGGGTTATCCTCTCCTACATAGTGAATCCCAAATAAAGGCTAGCCTAGGCTGCATGAGAGCTTTCTTCAAAAGTAAAACAAACAAACAAACAAAAAAGGTTTAAAACTCAATGAATAAGGCCAGTATTGAAAATATCTTTTCACATTGTGTGGTAATGGTGTTTTCCCTTAGTAACAATGAAAATGTTTGGCTTACTGCTCAAGGAGAAAAACCAGCTTGACAGAATGATATTATCTTCAAGTGTGTTTACCTGCTCTCATGTAAAAAAATAAAGTGAAATTGAAACAAAATTATCCCTGAGTTTAGATTGTTAAAAGTGGATTTTTATAAACACAACATAAAGCTGTGCTAAGAAACACCATAAACCAGCCTTCGAAAGTGCTTCCTATCAAGAGCTGACATTTTCACTAGGTGTAATTAGTCAATGAGAAATGAAGTAAATTAAAACATTTAAGGTAAAGCCTAGGGATGGAAGAGGTGCATTAGTGGTTAGACACTTTCTGCTCTCATAGAAGCTCCTGGTTGAGCTGTCAGCATACACATAACAGGGCACAACCACTCCAACTCCACCTCTTCTGGTCTCTGTGGTCTCTAGACGCGCGCACACACACACACACACACACACACACACACACACAGAGAGAGAGAGAGAGAGAGAGAGAGAGAGAGAGAGAGAGAGAGAGAGTGTAAAGTGACCCAAAACATGTATACTTAAGTATAAAACCCTACAAAAATGGAGAATAAAAATCCTGAGTCCCAGTTTCCCAGGGTATTACAATGCAGACAGTAGTCTTTCTCAGACTGTCCCAGGATCAAAACTTCACTTCGAGGAGCTGCTGCTGCTACTGGTGATGATATTCCACAAAAGAACCCTCATCCATACCTATAATTTCTCTTTTGTGAAGACGTGGGTAGCCTCCATTTGTTCTTCAACTAAAAAATGAGGTCATTAATACAATGACATCATCAAGAGAAATCACAAAGGTGGGGGTGGGAGGGAGAGAAGCTATTCATTCCATCTGTCAGATATAATTTATCTTGCCTTACCAATGGCCGTTTTGGAGCAAATACTAAGTGTAGAAGCTAAAACCTACCATCATTATTGTAACTGGTCCTTCCATCAGCCCAATGGTGCTATTTTACATAACAATACAACTAAAAGGAAGCTGTTCAGTTGGGCTGCAGTGTTTCCCCCATATCCAAAGAAAGCCCGTGTTGAAACTAGATATAACATTCAAACAAAGGAGAAAGTATTAACTGTGCATTTTTTTGAGATTGGGCATTTGTACATTTTTAGTTTTACCTAATTGTCTTTCATTAACAATTTACTGTTTGTGAGTAATGTGTGCTTAACAAACTAAGGAAACTAATTATCTGTGAAAGACTTTGTATATTAAACAAATGCTCCAAACCTTGCCTGTAGTTTCTCTGCTTTCTGTCTAATGTACTGGGACTCCTAGGGTTGTATTTACAGCACTAGAAACCCTTGAATTCTTCATTTAAGATTTGATAATGGTCTGTTTTTAACTAGAATCTGAACATACTTATGTTAAATCTATAGTGACCAATGTTGAGTTATTACTGGAAATTTGGGGGCCCCACCGACGCCATCACATGACTGGGGAAATTGAGAACCCCTTTCAGGGTTCTTAGTCTTATCAATAAGATAATTTGATATCAGACTCAGAAAGAAGCTCCAGGACAAGTTTATTAGACTTTAATCAACATGGCAGGCGAGCTGGAAATTACAGCAGCTACCAGGAGAGAATGAGGACGTTGGAGAGCCATGTAAAGTTAATGTTTAGCAATGGGTGTCAGCCATAACTGGAACAAGCAGCTGTGTGTCCGAGGGCTTCAGAGAAAATGTGATGAGAGGCCAAGGGTGAGAGAAAGCACGCTCAAGCTCAGAACCATATTGGGGAGTCGGAAGGGGGCGGGGAGCAGAACAAAACACAGCAAAACAACCCCTCCCCTTTTCTGAGAGATGGACTGACCTAACAAAGCTTCATGGTAACTCAATAGTAACTGCACCTGGGCCCAGCCTTCTAGGGGGAAAGTACATTATCTCATTAAAGGGATAAGTAATCCTCTCTCTCTTTAGCATCAGTTAAAGTGAACTGGCCTTTCTAAGGGTTTACCCAGCTGGTGGGCCAGCTCAACTGGATTAACTCTTATGTCTTGGGGAACTTGGCCAGGAGTAAATAACATTCTTTTGACCAAAAAGAAATAGATTTCCTTAGTGGGCCTCAAAAATAGTTAAAAGAAATAGTTAACAATAAAGCCCCAGAATGCACTTTTAAAAAGTGTAAGGAGTATGAGCAGTGGGTGAGTCTCACAGCCAGCTGCTCTACCACCCGCACTGCAAGGCCGTCAGGTCTGATGGGGCACAGCTCCTTCCTTGCCAAGCTCTCACTGTTTGCAGCCCAGGGAGGTTAGACTTCCAGGCTGGGAGAACTCTCTGTAGCTTTGTCAAAGAAAAGAACTTGAGGACAAGTCAACATGAATCACAGTCAACGCATTAAAAAGCTACAAAAAATTAAAAAATACAAAGAAGCACATCCACGCAAGGTGTGTCTGCTTTCTTAGGGTCGCCTCCAGTGTGTTTACAAGGAATATGCTTACATATTCATAGACACAGGTATCCCTGCAGGTTCCCAAGGTACACTGTCTAGAGAGGGATTTACAACAATCTCCGAGAACAGAGTTACAGAACGGGTTCTGCCTTGCGTAATTACATGAAAGATTTCAGGCAAGATCTGGGTCTCAGAGAAAACAATATGGAGTAGGGTGTGCTTGCCTGTGAAATGCAAACAGTGCAGCTAAAGAATACAGGAGAGCTGTTTAATATGACATCCAATAGCTGGCAGTGATGCAGTTACAAACCTTGAAAAAGTCATAAAATAATTATCTTTTAAAAATTAGGTATTTTCTTCATTTACATTTCCAATGCTATCCCAAAAGTCCCCCATGCCCTTCCCGCCCCACTCCCCTACCCACCCCCACTCCCACTTCTTGGCCCTGGCGTTCCCCAGTACTTAGGCATATAAAGTTTGCAAGACCAATGGGCCTCTCTTTCCACTGATGGCTGACTAGGCTTTCTTCTGATACATATGCAGCTAGAGACATGAGCTCCAGGGGGTACTTGTTAGTTCATATTGTTGTTCCACCTATAGGGTTGCAGATCCCTTTAGCTCCTTGGGTACTTTCTCTAACTCCTCCATTGGGGGCCCTGTGATCCATCCAAGAGCTGACTGAACATCCACTTCTGTGTTTGCTAGGCCCCGGCTTAGTCTCACAAGAGACAGCTATATCAGGGTCCTTTCAGCAAAATCTTGCTAGTGTATGCAATGGTGTCAGCGTTTGGAGGCTGATTATGGGCTGAATCCCTGGATATGGCAGTCTCTAGATGGTCCATCCTTTCATCTCAGCTCCAAACTTTGTCTCTGTAACTCCTTCCATGGGTGTTTTGTTCCCAATTCTAAGGAACAAAGTGTCCACACTTTGGTCTTTGTTCTTCTTGAATTTCATGTGTTTTACAAATTGTATCTTATATCTTGGGTATTCTAAGTTTCTGGGCTAATATCCACTTATCAGTGAGTACATATCATGTGAGTTAATTATCTTAAAGTTCGGAAAAGAACTTAATGGGAAAGCAGATCACCATGCATGACTTCCGTCACTTGGCACTCGGCAAAAGCCTTTTGACTGGTACTCTCCAACAATGATCTCTGCCTGGGAGTACTCGGGAAAGAGTCACTGAAGTGTGCTTCCTGAACTGATATTTGAAAGATGTATTTGTTACTTTTATGCTGCTGTAATCCAAATTCTTAACTGGGGGGAAAGTATATGCTTACTCAGTTTCAAAGGGACTTCTGTTTGTCACAGTTCCTGCAGCAACTTGGCAAGGACTTCTTGCCTGGTGACAGACATGACTAGATTCAGGGTAGGTAAAACCTTCAAAGACCTGTCCCTATTGACAGCCAGGCCCCACCTCAGAAATGCTCTACAGCTTTCAGAATACCACCAGAAGGTGGACACTGAGGGCTCATGGCATGAGCCTACGGGGACATTTAAAATTCAAAGCACAGTATTCTACCTTTGGCCACCCCAAAATGAGTTTAGTTAACCACCACCACAGTTCTTTAGTCTCCATGGTCCCTGAATAGTCCCAACAATGTTCAAAAGGCCAAACTTTTTTCTGAGAATCAAGCCAAATCTTGCCTGCCCCATCCTCCTCCGATATATGTTTCTATGACTATGATGTAGGCCATGCTGTGATACAGACAGAGAAGTCTCATCAGAACTGCACTAGGTTACTATTTAGACTCTCAGCTAAGTTCCCAGTATTGGATATTTGGCTATAATGAAAAGCAGACTAACACAATCTCTGTATTTTAAAAGCAATTTAAAGAGAATTCTTAAATAAAGACCATAAATCTATTTTAAAACTGCAAATACTTGAGTGAGTTCAATAGCAAATTCTTACATACAGATAATTACTAAATTTTATTTGTGTGCGTGCATATGCACACTTCCCATGGTGTGCAGGTGTACGTTCAAAGAAAATTTGTAGCATCCTTTCTCTTTAACCCATGGATTCTCGGACTCAAGCTTCAGTAGTCAGGCTTGGCTGCAAGCCCCCTCCTGCTAAGCCATCTCACCAGCCCACATATAAATGACTATGTGCCATGGTCACTGAGTAGAACATGAAGGTCTGAGGTATTTCAATGAGGGCTGACAGGCACTGGAGTCATTTCTTCATCCGTGTCACTTGATTCACTTGCTGGTTCCAGTTTCCCATCTGTAGTGGCTCCAGTTTGCCCTGATAGTTCTAATTCTCCTAAATCCTTTTCTATATTTAAAATATTTTTCTGTTTGCGCTTCTTAGGAACTGCATCATCAGCACAAAGTTTCCTCATTTTGATGTTTGGCAATTTCTTCAGATCAAAATCCCATTCCCTAGAAAAGATAAGTGCAGTGCTGAGGTTGGTAATGGCAAAGCCAGGACGGTCACTGTCAGCTCTGCCCGCTGCACAGGGCACCCTGTCAACAGACTTCACATGTATGAGAGCAAAGTATCAACATTAAGGAGGGGGTTTGCCACACCCCAAGCCTGAAGACTTGCCTCTTATTGCTACAGTAGTATTTATTTCCTCACAGAATCCTACACAATCTAAACTGGGGAAAAAAAAAAAAATCACAGGAAAACCGTAGGTTCTGTGTAGTTTACTTCCCCTAAATATTATCCTATACCAAGCTACATGGTCTCAAGACCCTCACAAGTTAGAATTATGTCATGACTAGCAAACCTCTAAAATAAATCAGAGGACATCCTTCTTACATACAGGCACACTGCAGCTGAATCATTAAGACAAAGCCATTTGCATTTCTGTCCCTAGTTGCATGACAATTCTGTTTTCAGTCATCTCATGTGAGGGGTCTGGAGACCATGTCAAGCAGGGGTCACCCCAGCAGAGCTAACATGCTATGCTCATCTTCTCACGGTTCTCAACTTCTTCAGAAGAAGCAGGAAAGCAACGAAGCATTTTGTTTCCATTATGCCTGGATTTAAATTTATCCAATTTCAATTCAGAACAGACTCCCCAACATGTTTTAGTGAAATCCACAAATATTAAAAGGTATTTTCTAATACACAGAATCTGTGCTTGAAAAATAAAAATCTGAGTTTCTACAGCTCAGTGGTCTCTATGGTTACCAGGGTAGAATCAGAGCTCTGGACCAAAGATTCTCAAGGACAAAACTCTCGCCCTGGCATTGGTTTCTATGTTACTTTATGGTTATGTTCCAGTTACTTTATCGTTAAGCAATACACATTAGCATCAGGGCAGAACAGAAACATCTCTAACATATTATATGGGATTTTTAAACCATTCTGAAAAGGAAAAAGAGCTTCACCAGAATCAGCCAAGTGCACAGTGGGTACTGCAGACAGACACATGCACACCAACAGGAAAGAGTGTCTCTGCTCTCTTTTTTACTAATGCCTACACTCGGGGAAGTTTCCGCATTGTGCATTTCACATATAACTTTGAAGAAACTCAGATACTCACCGGAAAGTCTGCAGAGTATTAGAGTCTAAAATGTCTGGGATCTCTGAGAAAGAAAAAAATTAATATCCATTAGGCATTTTCTTTCTAAATTTAGTTGTTAATAGTTTCCTTCTTATCTTACAACATGCAGCTAATGTTAATAAAAAGGAAAACAATTTAAATATAGGCATAAATGTGACCATGTCTATGTATGTCACATATGTGCACGTGCCTGCGGAGTCCAGAAGGTTGGTTCCCCTGAAGCTGGAGTTCCAGGCATTTTAAAACGACCTGAAATAGCAGTAAGTACTGCTGAGCCATCTCTCTAGTCCCAAAGAGAAACATCTTCAAAGCACTGCTATGATTAACACAAAAGCGACCCTTGGAAAGAACAGAGTTCAGTGTACAGGGATAACATAAGAATTCTGTTCACAGAATTGTGAAATAAGGCAACATATTCAAACAGCAAATATGGACATTTTTATTTTGTAGTGCTATGAAAGACAACTTTTAAGTACTTACGTTATGTCAAATCGGTAGAACTTACCAGACTTCAGATTATTTAGCATGAAAAAAAAAAATCATACTACTCAAAATATAAAAAAAAATAAAAAGAATTTTAATCATGAGGACCTAAAAAAAGTTCAATACAATTTAAATTACCTGTAACCTGCATGGGAACTCACAGAAATTGCCTTTGAGTCTGACAGACTTTGAAAGCAGTAATGGAATCTTTAAAAAACTGGGATTTTTAAACTTGGATTGAATGTATTTTTGCATTAGAAGATGGCCATTAGAGTTGAGAGGGCAGGAAGGCATATTTAAAGTGATGTGTTTGGGTGTCAGCAAAGAATGGAACTGCGGTCCTTAGTCTCAACTGTCAACTTGAAGAGCTCTAGCATCACCTGGGAGACAGGCATAGGAATGCTCTGGAGAATTATTTTGATCAGGTTAATTGATGTATGAAGACTCGTCCTTCATATTGGTGGCTCCTGGGCTGGGTTGCCTTGCTGTGTCACCCTGTGCCCCCCAACTCCCACCCTGCAATACAGAGAACTTAGCACTAGTAGCCATTGTGGATACAATGTAACACAGCTCCTACCGCTGTGATGTCACCACAACAGGCTTAAGCTCTGAGCCCAAACGAGCTCCTGCTCCCTTACGCAGCGTTATCATAGTGGTAGGAAAGACAAGAAGCACATCTTCTATTCACAGGCGGCAACTCTAAGTGAACATCCCAGGAGCAGAAGAGGCTCCCTGCCTGCAGTGGGTACAGTGTCAGCTGATTCTGAGTTAATTCTCCACGTTTTAAACCAGAGAAACAAATCCTCTGTTTTATTTAAGTGTTCTGAGACAGGACCTCAAACTGTCTGGAACTATGAAGACCAAGCTGCCAGGAACTCTTAGAGATCCACCCGCCTCTCCCCCCTCCAGGCTGGGATGAAGCCACCATTCGTGCCACCATGCCTGGCTTCTATTTCATTGTTAAATTGAGGAGTCCTCTTTATTATCTGGTGGGTTAGAGGGACCACGTGTAGATGGGTCTAGTTCTAAAAATGGGCTTTCCGTTGTTTTAGGTTAAGAAACACACTTTAACAGAGAAGAGGAAGTTTGGACACTTCGAGTATTATCCAGAGAAGTTCTTTTGACATCTCCTATGTTCATGCTCTTTATATTAACCTTGAATTTTAATTTTATTATTATATGTTTTACCTACTATTTTGATTTAACCTTTTGATTAACACCAAAGCCCACAGGGACCAGGCCAGCAACATGAATGAGGGCAGAGACAGGACAAACTTTAAATTTCTTCCCAGCTCTGCAAAGGACAGCTGCCACTGTACTACTGTAGACCCTGTACCAGCCAGGCCGTCTGCTTTCTCAAGCCACAAAGCTGCATGCCTCGGTGGAAATCATTATTTTCAAAAAATAGTGACAGTAAGATAGTCAAGTACTATCTGCAGGCTGTGAATTGTCACTGGTACCCTGTCCCGCTCAGTGACCTTCCGTGTAGCCAGTTAGTACTGTGCTGTCCTTACTCTGAGGAACTGTGGTCTGCTGAACAAGAGTTACAATGGTGGCAAGGAGGGACTCGGATGTGACTGCAGATGAACAGGAACAGCCCCATGGGGAGGGCAAACTGGGTGGGTGCTAGGAAGTGACTCGGTCACAGTAGATGGCTGTCAACTGTCACAAGGAAATGAAACTAATAGTATTCTATGCATGAAGAAAAAAGAAACTAAAAGAGCTAGGTAAATCGGTAAAATGAAACCCTGAAACTCACTATAAATCAGATACGGTTTTAAAAAGGCAAAGTGAATCTGAGAACACACACCAAAGCCATAGCCTTCGTACTGCTGCCGCTCCCGCTCCAGGGTCTGCTTGATGATGGCCTCCCGGGAATGGTGCCGCCTTCCCTGCCTGTCCTTGATGCTGTTCTGTAACTCAATCTGCTCCAGCTCACTGCTGAACCGATCCAAGTACCTGAAAAATACAAACAAGATCTGACTTACAATGCCTATAAATAAACGTGGGCTTGTATTACTTTATTTAAATGTAGTGCCCAGGTGTCCCTGTCCTTTGAATAGTGACATCTGCAAACCTTTCATTCCCTTAGCCTTCCTACTCCATCGCTTTCCTGAATAATCCAAGTGTTTGACTTCAGTGAACAAAACCGCAGCATGCTGCCTGCTGAACTGAGGACCTTACACTGAACTACCTACTTGATTTCGTCTTTAGAGCACACCATCTCACCCTTCCTCCCAAGTCCTCCAGCAATGTCATCCCCTTTCCCAGGCTGTGGTCTGAAAGCATGATGATCACATGTGCTTCCTAGAAAATGCCCCCAGAGCTTCCCTATGTCCTTTGATAGTCACCAAATGCTGTTCATAAGCCATTGTCCCTTACAGCACCTGTTACACTAGCCTCTGAGCTTGCTATTCCAGTCACAGGAAATGTCTGGTGGGGTTTTTCAGCTGATAGCTCCTTTCTCACCCCTAGGCCTTCTAGATACCATTCTCTCAGTATGAAGACTATTTCAAGCTATCTTACCTCAATGTGCTAACACCCAGAGGGGCCAGTGCAGACAACCCTTCTCCAGGATACATTTCCTAACCCCAGGAAACTAAAATGGGGCCAAGCTGGAATACAAATTTAAGTCTTTTGTTAAAAAAAAAAAAAAAAAAAAAAAAATCTGCTCGTATCCAAACCCAGAGGGAAGATCCACCCCTTAAGAACTAGGCTGGAATTCTTGCTTCTGATCCTTTTGTTCATAATATGCCCCGTACTTACCTTTCAACTAATTCACAGGCATCTTTCTTAGAATATCTCGTTTTTTTCATATCCAGATGACTATGAAACCACTGAAGTTTGTCACCTATGGAAAAGTACCAATGATCAACACTCTTTCACACTTACACATGAAATGAAGTAGCCTACAGTGAGCATTACTAAGCATGTTATACCTAAGAGAGGTGTAGGTACTGTGAAAAGAGAAAACCTGGACATGTCGGTAAAGCTGATGAGCAATAAACCTGACCCAAGAAAGACAGAGACAAAGGGGGAGGTAGAAAGGAAGGGGGAGAAAAGGGAAAGAGGAAAAGGAGGGAGCTTGTGCTACTGGCCAAGACTGAACATGTGTGCACCCATAGTATTAAGCAAGAACCCTCTCCTCTGTAATCCTTAAGCTGCAGGTTGCTGCAGGTGGCTTCTAGGCTGCTCCCAAAGGCCCACCCCTTAGCTGTTTGTTCTCTAGCACCGGGTACACTAGGAGATGATGGCCCTCTGAGAGGTGAAGCCTAGAGGCACTCTTATGTCACTGGGAAGTCCCCTTGAAGGGGTGTTGGGACTCGAGACCCTCCGCTGTGTTCTGTGGCCAGTATGAAGTAAGCAGCTCATTTTGCACACCCCCTTCTGCCAGTGCTTTCTGCACTGCTGTCAGTCCTAAAGCAACGTGGTCAGCTTCATGCACTGAAACCCCCAGAACTACATGCAAAGCAAACCTTTCTCCTCAGGTATGTGCTGTGGGAACCCAGCCATGCCCTTCATACCCTTGGCTGTCAGAAGACAGGATAAAGCCTGAGCCAGGCACAGTCAAGTGCGGGTGCACAGGAGTGACGTTTCTACAAAGCTAGCTGTATGGAGTACTAGTTGTCTACCTTGAAAGTCAGATGCTTTGCTCCACTCCATTTGTGTATGAATTATACCTCTTTTTTTTTTTTTTTTTAGTTAAGTCTGGTTAAAAAACATCTGATAGAAATAATAAAGAGGGAAAATGGTTTAGAGCAAAAATTTCACCATACTGTAGACAGAATTTGAAGCCCTCAGACCCACTTACCAATAAGGTTGAGACGCAAGGCCTTCTCAGTCTTCAATCTTGAACCAAAAGGTGCAGAGAAATTAGATATTTTCCAAAGCAGGGGCTTAGAAATCTGTCAAAAATATTGCAAAGAAAAACTTCCCAGAGAACTTTGACATTCTTTCACATGTAATACAAATAAATAAATAAACCATGACAGTTATCTTTCAAATCAGTAGGTCAAGCTGTCATCAAAATGCTATTTCTTGTTCCCTTCCCCCAGCCTTGAGCAGGCTGGCTCAGATCTGGTTTGCCACACTCACTAGCCCACCTAGGGTGGAGTCTTCTGACCTAGGTAAAGTCTATTGTCCTGCCACATCTGCAGTTTTCCTCCAAGAAGCCACTACCTGCTGAGAGAATGAACCTGTTCCCCTGACACAAAGCAGGGATCCTCACTAAACAAGAGATTGTGGCATGGTGAGGGATGGGATCCCCCATTTTATAAGTTCAAACTCTTAAGTAAACATTGGCCTTGATCAGAAAACCTTGTCTAGGGTCATTATTTCTTGTTATTTAAGCCTTTCTCACACAAAACCCCATCTTTCCTTTCAGGAACTCTGCAACCAGTGGCCGCAGGTGGCTACAGGTGGCACCTGACAAGTGGCCTGAAAGCAGAAAGAAGGACTGGGGTTACAATGTCTTCATGGGGCTCCACAGAAAACAGAGGGAGATGTTTCTCTGCACAGCAAGCAACATACAGCATTAATGCTAGCGCTACAAATGTTATCTTTTGAAGGCTGTTGATTGCAAGGGTGCAAAAAGGATACAGGCTAGATTGAGTCAGTATTGGCCCAGCACTGATATCAGCTATGTATGGGTTGACAGTGGAAAATAGGATTGGAAAATTCTAAACAGACATATGTCTACAGTCAAGAACTGCATCAGGCAGGAGGAGTAGAGCTTAAAAAAATAAAATAAAATAAAAATAAAAAAAATAGTAAAATATAAAAAAATGGAGGGCTAGATATACAAATGACATGAGAGAGAGAGAGAGATCAAGAGAGAAGGAAAATAGATTTCGGAGCTCTCGCAGGGACAGAGGGGAAATTGGGAGACAACCTGCTTTCTCTTTGGCCCCTACAGGAGACATCTTTAGTTCTGGTTACATCAAGTTCTCTACCCTCTTTGTATTGTCTGTGTTTAGAGCACCAATCTGTCCACGTGTCAATTCGTGTCTCTTTTTGTTTCGTTATCTGAATGACTGTTGTTCTATGTTTCATGTTGAAAAAAAAAAAGCTGAACCTTGATCTGCTGGCTGTCCATCTCTTGACTCAGTCTCAGTTTACACAGCAGAGGCTGATTCAAGTTGCTCCACACCTTAGGCGGGAGTCAAGCACTAACTGCTACTTACGGTTTTGGTCAGCTCTGTAAGCTCTCTCTTTGGCATTTTATACTGTGGTACAAGAACTAATGGAAAAATATTTATTAAAGCAAAAGAGGGAATGGAAACGAGGAACATAAACCTGATAAGTAGATGCTTAAAGGCGCTTTCCCCAGTGCAGGACACTAACGAGACTGACACTCTAACGAGACTGACACTCACCTTTCCTTCTTGTCTTGTTTGTGAGACTCTCTTGTAATCTGAGCTGCTTTTCTACTGTACGGATGGATGACTTTCTTTTCCCGTCCTACCATTTTTCCTTTTAGTCCTTTAGGCTAAAAGACAGGACACATTATTGTCAGATACGTGAAGCAACTATAGTTACAGAGATGTCACAATAGGAATCAGGCCACAGGCCAAACATTTTACTAACTCCAATGGTCTTTGTTTCCCCATGATCATAACAGAAATGATCTATTCCGTAATCTCCAATGGCAGTAGACCAACAGAAACCAATAGAGTCAACACCACTCAGTGACTCAGCCAAGCCAGCTTAAAATAGTTCTGAGAACAGAGGGAGAAGACTCTTTAGTTCTGGCTGGGAATGCTGGCTACAGTTAAGGTTGTCTCTAATGTTACAGAGAGCAGGTATTTCACTGTGGCCCAGGAAAAGAGTAGGGCAAAGGCACATGCAAGGTCAAAGTTGACCAAACTTTGCTGGTTCCAACCAACACCCCATAAACTATAAAGGCCACTTCAAAATCAGCACACCTAGAAGCAAACAAACCACTTCCCCACCCGAGCCTTACCAGTTAAAGCTTTCAGAATTCATTCCTCAAAGGCATTATATTTAAGGGGTTTCTTTTTGGTTTTTTGTTTTTGTTTTGTTGTGTTTTTTGCTATGTAATCCTGTATTTTGGCCTATCTATATTATTTAAAGAGTCAGAGTTGACTTTCTATAAGTGAAACCCAAAATAAAAATAGCTTAACCTAAATAGTTTTAGTCTCTTCTGGTTCACTTAAGGAGGCAGGCACGCCCGACCCTGTTAGCCCATAATCCCCCAGACAGTCTGCAAGGGCTTAAAACCTGCCCTCCACTCTAGCCCTGAGTGGAAAAGAAATCTCAGGAAAGTTGTCCTACCTTTGCCCAAGTTCTACTGACCAAAACCTAGTGTTACATAAAATAGATGGATATATATAATTTTTAATCTCTGAGAGGAAAAAAAAGACTATTAGGGAACAGGTGGTCCCTAATATTCACCTCTTCAATAGTCACTCCTCTAAAGGCCAAATAGCTCTTGGAGCTTTTTCAAACCTGTCAGTTACCTTTATTCAACCCATATAATCAGGCCTAGGTTGCTCTACTGTTAGACCCCTTTACAAAGAAGTCGCAAAATCTGTCTACAGTGTTAATCCAGTATAGAGTTTCTTTCCCTATTGAAAGAGATCAGCTTGGTTCTAAGCTTTAGCACAGAAAGCCATCTCTTCCAACTTTCTTCTCCAGCATTTCCTTCGCACAACTCCTTCTCCCCATTCTTACTGAAGATCACCAGTCCAGAATAAACCACACTGTAACTTGAGACTACACTTGTTATCTCTGTCTGTAATTCTTTCCTTCCCTTCTCCTTTGCTAAGACAACGCACAAAATAATTTCAAAAAACTCTCCAAGTAATTAAAATGTTCATTAATTCCTCTTTTAAAAAACTCTCCAAGTAATTAAAATGTTCATCAATTCCTCATTCACACAATTCTCTTAGACACTGGTCATTTTTGCATTAATCTGATGAGAAAAGGCACGTCTAAGTCTGAAACTCATCTGAAGTTAAGCTATGAATAAATTAAAAAAAAAAATCTTAAAGCCGTAAGAACACACGAACACACACACACACACACGGAGGATAGTGGGGCAAATGAAAAATGAGATTAAACATCAAAAATACACATGGTGGAAGGCGAAAACAGACTCTAGCAAATTGTTCTCCGATATCCACACGTACATAAAATCAATTATAAACATAAATTCGGATACTGTGAATGAGCTCTTTATACCGCTATACATAAACCGTTTAGAACACTCTTAACTACTGTCTTAAAATGCAAACAAAACAGCATTGTTGCCCGGTAGGAATGGGAGTTGTAGAGGCAGGACTAAGGTCAGAACAGAAGGGCTGCGGACCGATGCACCTCGTGGGTGGCTGTGACCCTGGGCAGGGGAGACCTGCACTTGTCCCAGGGCAGAGGTGGGTGGGTATTAGTTAAGGCCCTCAGGAAAATGAGAAACCGGGAGACGTGGACAATGCCACCCAGAGCGAGTTGAGAACGCGCTGGAGCACTCCGATCCAGGGGCAGCACCCGGGGCCCAGCACCGCCCCACGCAGCCACTCCGAGTCCCAGTTTCTCCCGGGTCCGAGCTTGTACTTCCCGGCCGCCCGACCAGAGCCTCCCGGAGAATCTAAGGGGCCGCCCACCATGGCGATGTCTTAGCCACCGAGGCCAGGCGATGTCCCGATGCGACAATTTCACAGAGGGCAGCCGCAGCCGCTCTTAAGTCCGCTTCTTCCCTAACACACGTGGGTCCTGGGGAAAACAGATAGGGGCGGACAGGAAGGGGAGGGGCTTGTGCTTTCTCTAAAGCGTCCCCAGAAACTGAGACGTAGTGTATTTCTGCCCGCCTTGCTTTACAGCCCGGGAGCCACACAGTGGCCGGGAGAGTAGAGAGAGTCGAACTCAGAGAACAGAAGTCTGTCTTCTGTTTCTGACTGAAAGACCGGCCTTGAGTATCGGCCAGAAGGCAGCTCTCCAGGGGCGAGCAACTTGTTAAGAGATAGCATTACCTCACCTGGAGGTGCCCATCTCCCAGAATGGTGTAAATTCAGCCTTCGCTTTTCCTTTGATTTTCTCTACCATTTTCTTGCTATACATAAAGCCTGTCTTTCCAGCCTTGTTGTTCTGTTTTTGAACAGCATGGTAAAATTTGATAGAAAGTCTTACGTAATAATTATTAATCAAATGCCTAGTACATGTCACACATTGAAGGTACTTTGACATATTTCCCTACTTTCTTTTTTGTATAATTTCTATCTGTAGTGGGATATAAAGAAGTTAGTATTTCAAATACTATTATAATATAAATTATACCATAGACTAAGTGGATTTAACATACACAAGAAAGGGGAGGAGATGAAGGAGGAGAAGGAGCAGGAGGAGAAGGAAAGGGAGAAGAGGAGGCGTATGGGGGAGTGTTAGGAGAGGGATATGGGAGAAAGGGCAGGCAAGGAAGAGGATGACAATGAATGGATTCCTTGGACCCTATCAGACAACTCTGAAATAAAACTAGAATCCAACAGCAAGAGAAACTACAGGACTTAAAACAAATACTTGGACACGTAACGGTACAATTTTAAATGTACAGTGGGTCACTGAAGAAATCAAGGAGAAAATTCTTAGAAACAAATGAAAATCATAGGCACTCTAGGAGCTAGCTAAAGCAGCCTAACAGGAAAGTGAGCATTTCCAATAAAACAAAATGAGAGTTCCCAGTAAAGTAATAATTCATCGTAAGGTTCTAGAAAAATAGGAAGTCACTCCCAAACCCAAACGCTGGATAAATAAATAAATCGATCAATCGATCGCGATTAAAGCGGGACCTAATGAAATAGAGACCAAAAAACCCTCAATACATAGGAATAGCCAAAGCAGTCGTTTTCGTTAAAGGATAACTGTTAGTATTTTGTCTAAGCTCCACCACACAGTTATCTGGCAACAACCAGGTAGGTTCTGCCCCCCAGTTACCTGGTGTGGTCCCTCAGGGGAAGGGCTGTGGGCACACGGAGGCATCCCCTTCCCCATACCTTACTACACCTCCACAGAATATATCCCCCCTTTATCTTTTTATAAACACATCAACAACAAGACTGAAAAACCCCTAGCCAAACTAGCAAAAGAAATCCCAAATTAATAAAAGTAAAGGTGAAAGCAGGAATTGTAACAACAGACTCCAGTGAAATTCAGATAATCTATAGAATACTTGGAAAATTTTATTTCACAATGCTAATAAACATCAAGGTATTTGATGTACTTCTAAACGTGTATGACACACCAAGATCCCTGAAAATATAATACACTAAATGTGTTCATTACATGTAAAAGATTAAAAGCAATAATTAAAAGTCTCACCCAAAGAAAAGTATAGAATCAGATGGACTCATGGCTGAATTCTACCAAACTTTTTGGGTTTTTTTGGTTTTTTGTTTTTATACAGGGTTTCTTTGACAGGGTTTCTCTGTGTAGCCCTGGCTGTCCTGGAACTCATTCTGTAGACCAGGCTGGCCTTGAACTCAAGAGATCTGCCTGCCTCTGCCTCTCAAGTGCTGGGATTAAAGGTGTGTGCCACCACTGCCCAGCCCAAAATTTTAAGAAAGTCCCGATACTAACACTTCTTAAATCATTTCTCAAAGTAGAAAATGAAGGAGTACCTAGTTTATTCTATGAAAGCAGTATTATCTTGAATAAACTCAGATAAAGATATAGCAGTTACAAACTAATTTTCCTGATGAACAAAGCGCAAAAAAATTGTGAAGAAAATAATTGCAAACCAAATACAATTAAAATACATTAAATAATTTAAATGTATTCAAAATATATAGCATTTTCAAAAATACATTATCATACACCTAACCAATTACGCAAATCAATGAATATAATACGCTATACAAATAAACTAAAAGACAGAAATAATATTGCTGGATTGTAGACTGAGGTTTTGCAGCTGAGGTGACTATTTAACATAACAAAGCAGACCTAACCTTCAGGGTTCTCCCAGAATTCCTCAGTCCCTACCGTTTCAGGGTATGGCTGACATACCTCACTCTCTACCCTGAAATTTCCAGCCCAGGGACTAGGCTGTTCTTTCTCCAGAAGTTCTTCCCTATATAATCCAGACATTTTAATTTCTCCCACCCACTGTCTCCTCTCTCCCTCCCCCCTCCCCTCATCATCTTCTTTCTCCCTACATGCACATATTCTTTCTTTCTTTCTCTTCCCCTTCTCCTCTGTTTCTGACCCCATGAAGACTTCCCTGGCTTCACTTCTTCAGCCAGTGAACCCACCCAAAAGATGCTTCCCAATAAACCTTCCTCTATGCACTTTAATTTGCCTTGAATTGGCTCATTTCATGGGTGGAGAAAAACCTAGCAAATATGATCGCCAAAAAAGGCATTTAGCAAAGTTCAATGATAAAGTTGATAAAATGAATGATAACAATTCAATGGCAAAAATTATTTTTAAAAGTCTCTAGGACATTATAGTAAAAGTCATAGAGATATTAGGAATAGATTCAACATAACTCAAAATGATAAAGGATATATATACAATAAACATATTGGAAACTCTTTAGTATGGGGAAGGGGGATTAAGAGCATTTTCTCTAACATCTGGAACAAGACAAGGATGCTATTCTCTAGAACTAGATAAGGATGACGCTTGGTGGCACTTTTTCAGTAGAGTACTTGAAGTCTTAACTAGAGCCACAAGACAAGAAGGTACAAACTGTATTTTTAAAAGTAAAGAAAAAGTCAAATTATCTGTATTGACAGATTATATTATCTATAGCTAAAAGATCTTATAAACTCTATCAGAAAACTCTTAGATCTAGTAAACATTTTCAGTAAATTTGCAGGATACAAAACTGACATATAAAAAAGTCAAAGGCCTGCACATCTATCAATAATCAACTCACTGGGAAAAACTTAGGAAAGTATTCTATTCATAATAGCTTCCAAAAATATAAAGTACGCCAGGAGTGGTGGTGCATGCCTTTAATCCTAGCACTTGGGAGGCAGAGGCAGACGGATTTCTGAGTTCGAGGCCAGCGTGGTCTTCAGAGTGAGTTCCAGGACAGCCAAGGCTACACAGAGAAAGCATGTCTCAAAAAACCAAAAACCAAACAAACAAACAAAAATAAATAAACAAATAAATATAGTACTTTGGAACATCCTTAACCAAGGAAGTGAAAGATCTATACATTGGCAGAGAAAGAGAGAGAGAGAGAGAGAGAGAGAGAGAGAGAGAGAGAAAGGAAGAAAGAAAGAAAGAAAGAAAGGAAGGAAAAAAGGAAGGAAGGAAGAAAGAAAGAAAGAAAGAAAGAAAGAAAGAAAGAAAGAAAGAAAGAAAGGAAGGAAAAAAGGAAGGAAGGAAGAAAGAAAGAAAGAAAGAAAGAAAGAAAGAAAGAAAGAAAGAAAGAAAGAAAGATAAAGAGGGAAAAAACAAAAGAAAGAAAAAGAAAGAAACCAAACAAGAGAGACATGGAAAGACTTTACATACTTCTATGTTGACAGAAACATAGCACAGAACTTGTGGTATAGCAATACTACTGGGAAAGAGCATGATACCTAATCCCAAATTACATCACAATGTTGTTGCGATAAAGACACACAACAAAGACAGAAATGTCGATCAGTGAAGCCCCTCAGAGGACCCAGGAATTGCCTTACACAGCTATGGCCATGTGAGTTTTGATGAAGTTGGTAGGATGGAGAAAAGACAGATTTCAACAATGGAAATGATTACAAAGTGCTTACATCTTCACAAAAACGCGACCAAGTCTGAATCTTTCACTTTGTAATGTGGTATGAAAATCAATTCAAAGGGAGCCAAAGACCTTAATTTAAAACCTGATATGCCAAAACCTCTGGACGAAAACATAGGAAACACATTTCATGATACAGGCATAGGTAGAAAACGTCTGATCTGGACTTCAGTAGGTCTTGAAGTAGACTTCAGTAGTGGTACCAAGAATTAGTAAATAGGACTCTATGAAGTTTAAGTTTCTGCACTATAACAAAAGCCAGCAGCAGACTGAACAGTCAGTCAGCTTACAGGATGTGAGAATAATCTGCTGGCTTTGCTTCAGACAGGGAAGTTAATTGTATCTTGACAGCTAGTGATGACTTGCATATTCAGCTGTGGTTAGGCCATGAGCGCAGGCCAATGGAGAGTCCTGGTTGCTAACATTCCTTTCAGTTTATTATAAAGGATGAGGAACTAGAAAGTGGAACTATGGATTTTCCCACCCACGCTCCTGAATAATGATTCGGAGGCTATTTAATTATCGATAAATACCTAGGCCAACCTCTTCTCAGTTTCATACTTCTGGTTTTCCCTGAGTCCAGGTGGCAAAAGTTCCCATGCCTGACTATTTCCCAGAGTTCCTTTCTCTCTGCTGGTTGTCCCCCTTCTAATCCTGCCTCAGTTTATTGGTTATCAGAATTTTATTTTGACAGATCCAAAGATGCCTTCAGCAGGGAAGGAAGGACAGAGACAGATCTTCACACATGCATATAAACATAATCATTACAAGAAAGGGTAATGGTGAGGCAGGAAGAGGCCATGCTCTTCAGACTACTTCCTGCTGCCTGGGGGCATTGTCATCTTTGGGACCCTGTTGAGCCTCACCATCTCCAGGCCACATTCAGGAGGCTTGAGCCTCAGGCTCTGTGACTAGTGGTTGTTAGTCTTGTAACAATAACAGATTAATTGTTTGATTAGAGATTTTTTTTAAATTTTCATTGGAGAAATGCAGAGAAGAAATTTATAAAGCAGGGTGCGATATTAAACGCAGGAAAAAGAAACAGAGTCAGGAAGACCTATATTCACTTCCATATGGGCTTCTCAAAGGGTTGGAAGCATTGTTCCTTACGGTTTGTGAGATATGCTTAACGTTGTTGGATTCTGTTTTTTACTATACCCAATTTATTGACATAGAAGCAGCATTCCTTTTGGAGGACAAGACAAAGACTGTTTCAGCTGTAAGAAGATCTAGACCCTGTCGGTTTTGGAGTACCACAGCAGTCAGAAAGTCATTTTTTCCTTGAAAGGTGAGTGTAGTTTGGGCCACCAATTGGAGGTCCTGGGTGAACTGGGGAGAAAACTGATGATTCAAGGTCAAGAAAGTGTCATTCCTGCCATCCCAGCAGTGACACCAAGAGGGGCAAGATTTGAACTGTGCTTTTATTATATTGGGCCGCTATTGAGTCTACAGTCAGAATATGCTAAGTGCTCTTCTCCATGTATCACCCCCAACTTGAAAAAGGGAAATACTAGTGGCCTGCCCTCCCTCAGGGCAGTTGATATGTCATCTACTAGCTACCAAAACATGACACAATTCCACTGTCCACATGAGTTGCATACCATCCCTATACACACACGCCCCTTCTATCCCCTTATCGCAAGCTAGTTCCTCATTCTCCTTTCCCCTCCACTCTTGCCCAGATGCAGCCTCCATATTACCCCCCCCCAACCCCACCTCGAGATCTGTCTCATGGTGTGACTTTGTGGCACCTGTCACTTAGATTGTAGCGCTAACATCTAGAATTTATAAAGAACAGCAAAAATTAAACACAAAAGACCAGCCTGCAAATCAGCAAATAGACCGACCAACAGACCATTTCAATGAAGAAATATAAAGGGCTGGTAAGTATGTTAGGAGAGTCTTCAATGTCCCCAACCATTGTGGAACTATTTCTTCAGACCAGCATTACTCCTGTGAATCTCATGGGGACTTGTTTTGTTTTGCTTTTTAATTTTCTCTTCCTTTGTTGATCAGTTTGTTCGTTTCCTTTTTTCCTCTTTCTTTTTTTGTGGAATTACTTTTACAATTTTTGTTGTTTCCTGGGTGTCTTAGTCAGGGTTTCTATTCCTGCACAAACATCATGACCAAGAAGCAAGTTGGGGAGGAAAGGGTTTATTCAGCTTACACTTCCATACTGCTGTTCATCACCAAAGAAGTCAGGACTGGAACTCAAGCAGGTCAGGAAGCAGGAGCTGATGCAGAGGCCATGGAGGGATGTTCTTTACTGGCTTGCCTCACCTGGCTTGCTCAGCCTGCTCTCTTATAGAACCAAGACTACCAGCCCAGAGATGGTCCCACCCACAAGGGACCTTTCCCCCTTGATCACTAATTGAGAAAATGCCTTACAGCTGGATCTCATGGAGGCATTTCCTCAACTGAAGCTCCTTTCTCTGTGGTAACTCCAGCTGTGTCAAGTTGACACAAAACTAGCCAGTACACTGGGCATTGGCATCCCCTTCACATTCCTTACACATCTCCTACACCCCCTTTACATTTCCAGCTAGCATTTTATTTTATTTTTTAATGCTGTATGAGTATACTCTAGCTGTCTTTAGACACACCAGAAGATGGCATCGGATCTCATTACAGATTACAACCACCATGTGGTTGCTGGGAATTGAACTCAGGACCTCTGGAAGAATAGCCAGTGCTTTTAACCTCTGAGCCATCTCTCCAGCCCTCCAGCCAGCATTTTTATTATCTGGCTATGGAACATGTTGCCCTCCATCTTCTAGCCCTTATAAAATTCTTCATCTTTATTTAATTCTTCCTGCCACATAAGAGGTGGCAGTGATTTTCTTTTTACTATTTTGTTTTATAAATACTCATTTCATCATATAATTTGTCTGTTGTCACCTTGATTTCCTTAATCTCTTTGTATGTGTATGTGTGTATATGTGTGTATGTGTGTATATGTATGTATGTGTGTATATGTGTGTATGTATGTATGTGTATGTGTCTGTGTGTATGTGTGTATATGTATGTATGTGTGTGTATGTATGCATGTATATGTGTGTATGTGTGTGTATGTGTGTATGTATGTGTCTGTGTGTGTGTACGTGTCTGTGTGTGTGTATGTGTGTGTATGTGTGTATGTATGTATGTGTCTGTGTGTGTGTACGTGTCTGTGTGTGTGTGTGTGTATGTATGTATGTGTCTGTGTGTGTATGTGTGCATAAGTGTGTATGTGTGTATGTATGCATAAGTGTGTATGTGTGTGTGTATGTATGTATGTATGTATGTATGTATGTATCTGTGTCTGTGTGTGTATGTATGTGTCTGTGTGTGTGTGTCTGTGTGTATAAGTGTGTACGTGTGTGTTTGACTGTGTGTGAAATCCTGAGCCACCATGCTGTGACAGGCTGTAGGAATGCTCAGACATCCATCCCTGAAACAGCATCCCATTGTTTTGCTTTCTGTGTGAATGTTTAGCAGGCTTGGTGTGATGGTTTGTATATCCTTGGACCAGGGAGTGGCACCATCTGAAGGTATGGCCTTGTTGGAATAGGTGTGACCTGGTTGGAATGGGTGTGTCACTGTGGGTGTGGGTATAAGAACCTCACCCTAGTTGCCTGGAAGTCAGTCTTCCACTAGCAGCCTTTGGATGAAGACATAGAACTCTCAGCTCCTCCTGCGCCATGACAGCCTGGATGCTGCCATGCTCTCACCTTGATGATAATGAACTGAACCTCTGAACCTGTAAGCCAGCCCCAATTAAATGTTGTTTTTTATAAGACTTGCCTTGGTCATGGTGTCTGTTCACAGCAGTAAAACCCTAACTAAGACAGAAGTTGGTACCAGGAGTGGGGTATTGCTGTGATAGGCCTGACCATGCTTTTATTTGAAAGAATGTGGATTTTGGGACTTTGGATTTGGAAAGCAGTGGAATGCTTTAAATGGGGCTTGATGGGTCATCCTAGTAGGAATATGAAAGACTTTGTTGCTGGGAGTAATTTGAACTGTGTTGACCTGGCCCAAGAGATTTCAAAGGAGAAGAATTTCAGAATGTGGCATAAAGACTGGTTTTGTGGTATTTTGGTGAAGTATGTGGCTACTTTTTGCCCTTGTCTGAAAAGTTTGCCTGAGGCTAAGGTGAAGAGACTTGGATTAATTGCATTGACAAAAGAAGTTTCAAAAAAGCCCAGCAGAGACTTTGTTCTCTGGTTAAGTCTTATGAAGAAAAGTTTGAACAAGCATAGCAAGCTTAGAAAGGCCAAATATAAAATATGGTTTGAGTCCTATGGTTTGAGTATTAAAGGAGTACCAGGAAGTGAAATGGAGCAAAATCTTGTGTTCTAGGAGATAAAGATTAAGGGAGTGGGACCTTGGGGCAAGATCCTACCCAGCTAAATTAGATCCAGGCATGGTGGTACACACCTTTAATCCCATGAGACAAGCATGCTGATCTCTACATTCAAGGTCAATCTACAGAGCAAGAACCAGGATAGCCAAGCTTAGGCAGTGAAGGATTTAGAAAACATAAAGCTAGTGATAATGTAATAATACAAGGGGATCATGTTCTAGTTCCTGTAAGCAGCAGCACTTGGCAGCTTCAGCCATGTGCCTCTGGCTCTAGAGTTAAGAATGGAAGGAACTACTGGGAAAATTGATGCTGGTTAGCTGGAGCTAAGGAATTAGCGGTGATTAAGAAGAGACCAGCATCGTTGAGGTGAAATCTTCTGGAAATTGTTTTCTGGGAGCACAAAGAAGCTGTGTTCCAGAGATACCCAAGATTGCACCTCATGCTGCGGCTGGACTTGGTAATGTGTAATAGTCACTCAGGTGGTACTGCTTGTGAAGGAATGAAGGGATCATGGAGAGAAGCTCAGGCTTAGCACTGTGAGAGGCCAGGGAAGCCCATTGGAGAAGGTGAAGCCTCAGCTGTAGTTGATGGCCCAGGATTGAAGGGGTCATGCAAAGGATTTGAGGCTTGGCACCCTGAAGAGAGCCTATGAGAGGCTGTTGGTGAAGCCTAGTTGGAGTGGAACACCCCAGTGTATTAGAGATGTCAGTACCATGGGATGATCACCAAGAACAGCAGCCATAATGGAGTGGATCAACCTGAGCATAGAGTGCTACAGAGGACAGAGATGGAGAAGTGATGCCAGTCCTTAGGAGGATTCCAAAAGATCAAGTGGAATCCCAGACACTGAAAGAAGAAGCTGTAACATTGAAATTGCCTTGGAGACTCAAAGATGTTAAAGATGCCAGAGCCATGGGATACATGCTGAGGAAAGCTGCTAACAGGGAGTGGAACCAGCCCAGGAGGAAGCAGTTTGTTGCAGTCAAAAAAGATGAAAAAGGAGTGGAGATCTGAAGACCACTTTGACATCAGCCATGGAGATGCAGAGTTTGGAGTTTGCCCAGCTGGTTTCCTGCCTTGCTTTGGGGATTACAGTTAATTAAGTTGAATGAATCTCAGAAGAGACCTTGAACTTTGGACTTTTAACATTGTTGCAACTGCTATAGACTATGAGGACTTTGAAAGTTGCACTAAATGCATTTTGCATTATGCTATGTTTAAGTATGGCCCCCATAGACTCATGTTTTTGAACAAGTCTATGGGGACCAGGGAGTGGAATGTGATGGTTTGTATATCCTTGGACCAGGGAGTGGCACCATCTGAAGGTATGGCCTTGTTGGAATAGGTGTGACCTGGTTGGAATGGGTGTGTCACTGTGGGTGTGGGTATAAGAACCTCACCCTAGTTGCCTGGAAGTCAGTCTTCCACTAGCAGCCTTTGGATGAAGACATAGAACTCTCAGCTCCTCCTGCGCCATGACAGCCTGGATGCTGCCATGCTCTCACCTTGATGATAATGAACTGAACCTCTGAACCTGTAAGCCAGCCCCAATTAAATGTTGTTTTTTATAAGACTTGCCTTGGTCATGGTGTCTGTTCACAGCAGTAAAACCCTAACTAAGACACTTGGCAAATTGAATTTCTGATTAAAAAACAAAACAAAACAAAACAAAACAAAACAAAACATTGGCTAATTACAAAGGAGCATACATCAGTTGAGGGCTGCTGAAGGAATAACACCCAGAAGCAAAATTCACCACAAAAAAATCAAGAAAGAAAAGCTGGTACCATTGGACTTGGTTAATCAGATGGAGTCAAGACTTCTAGAGAATCTGACCCATAGTTGACTTTTCTTGGACATTTAAAAGCAGTGAAACATTTCAGGGGCAGCGTGGGTGGGCAGGAGTCTCCACATGACAGTTCTCATAATGAAGCTTCAGGGGTGGATATACTGAAATTCCCTTGAAACATACCCCACCAAGCAAAGAACCTGAGACCTCTATCATAAGACTGAATTCTACTGGGCTGGAGATAGCTCAGAGGTTAAAAATGGATTCTACTGACTGGCAAACAGTGCTCAGGGCTAGGACTAGAGGAAAGGTGTGTGATAAGCATGACCGTGGATCCTATTAATGTCGGATAGAAAGCACACAAGGCCACTTTCACAATGATGAGTTCTACTCACTGAGAGAGAAAGCACAGGATTACAGGCTAAACCATTCTCGGGATTTGGGGGAAATTCAGGTGAACACTCCTGGTTCCTAATAGAATAGCAAAGCCTCACCAGGTGGTTTGACAACTCCAGCATCCCAGGTGACCAGGTATCATTCTTCCTCCCATTGGAGAACCACCACCCCCCGCTCCCCACCCTGGTGTGTTTTAATAACTGTTTTTTTCCCCAATGCTTACTCTGTATTGTGTTTCCTAAGCAATCCAACTGTCCTTTGGAGATGACTCCTTTCTCTCCTAAAAGTTGCTAAGTCAGCTGGGTAAGCTGTCCAGTGAACCTCAGAAACCTGTCTGCTTCTGCTTTCCCAGAGCGGGGATTACACAGCTTTCTACATTTCTGGCTCTTCTGGGAACTGGCTTACATGGAAAGCATTGTGTCAATCTAACTATTCCCCTAGTGCTGGAACACCGTCCAAGCATGCAGCTGTGTGAGGAGAATTCTGAGTGCTTGTGAGAAAACTCTAAGAAAACAAGACGAGAGTCTTGTGACCTCAGCTTTTATAAACCATGGAATTGTTCTTGGAATATGCTTTTATGACCCTTCCATGTGCAACAGATAAGAATGAGATTGCTTCCGAGTATTTGTTACAACTGAATGTTGTTATTTGTTTATAGGCCTCTATAGAAAAAGATGTTTTCACCAAGTGCAGCTGGTCCACTATGTGTGTCTTGCCTTCCTGATTGGCATTTGACTCATGTGACCACTCTTTACCGCTGGAGTATAAATTGTCTGATTCCCTGAGTAAAGTTGGTATTGCATAAGACTTTACTCTGCCTCATTTATCAGCTCCATCCTCCCAGGTCTGCCTCTACAGCAGAACACCCTAGTCCTCATTTATTTCTTTGCTAAAACGTAATATTTTCCATTGGTTTTTAAAAGTGATTTTATACCCCTTGCTAGATATAGTGATTTAAATGAAAATGCCCCCCCCCCATAGGCTCATAGGGAGTGGCACTATTCGAAGGTACTTCTTTGTTGGAGTTGGTGTGGCCTTGCTGGAGGAGGTGTGTCACTGGATATGGACTTTGAGATTTCAGATGCTTAAATCAGACTCTCTCTCTTTTTCCCTCCTTCCCTCCCTCTCTCCCCCTCTCTCTCCCCGATGCCTGTGGATCCATATGTAGACTCTCAGCTACATCTCCAGCACCATGTCTACCTGTGTGTTGCCATGCTTCTTGTCATGATGAAAATGGACTAAACCTCTGAACCTGTTAAGTCAGCCCCAGTTAAATGCCTTTCCTTATAAGAGTTGCATGTAGTCTTGATGTCTCTTTATAGCAATAAAAACCCTATCTAAGACACTAGGCTAGCAATATGTATCTTTACACTTCAGAATTTACATGACGATAGAGAAGTAGATACCGATATAGACAGATTGGTGGATCAATAGATATGTCTGTTCCAATTAGTCATGGGGCCCATGCTTGTCAACTTTTTGTAACTTTCTGATGTCACAGGTTTACTCCCCTGTGCTAATTTTCTTTGGACTTATAACATTAAACTAACCTTGTTGATGGACTCAGCAACCAGGTCCTCTCCTTTGTGCTACAAAAAAGATTCAAAGTGACCACATTTGCATCCTTCCTGGAGAATCCAAAAACAGCTAATTCAGTCTGGCCTCAGAGAAGAGAATACTGGAGAAAGCCCGCCCTCTGCTGGTGGAGAGTTGGAGGCGGCGCGTGTAGAGAACACTTCGTACTGTTCTATTCTCATTAACGCCAGACATCAGCCAGGCTCTGTGATCCAGGAGTACAGCTTCACGTTGTGGGTTTCTAACTTCTCCAGATCCTGCCACCTCCCATCCAGCAGTGCTGCATCTGCCCCGCTCCCTCACCCTCTGATTTAGCCTTGCCAGCAGCATCTTGAAAGTACAACTGAACTCCCAACAGCTTAGTCTTTCCAGATCCTGTCATTTTTGTTTAGTATTGATTTTTAGCAAAGTCTGGTCTACTCTGTCACTTTTTTTTTTAATTGTAAAAGTGTAACTTTAATTTCTTCAAAGCCTATTTATAATGATGGTTCTTAAATACTTTAACCCACCACCCACCAGAGATAGTGAAAAAGAAAGGATACAGGGAAGTGGACCTGTTTAGAAATAGTTATTTGGAGCAAATCCTGTCTGTCTTGTGAGGAAATCAGCAGCGGCAGCTCAATCCACTCACAAAGACTTCAGAGATATACCAGTAGTCCAGTTCAGTGGTATCAGGATAGCATCAGCAGTGGCATAATGTAGCAGGAACAGCCAGGCTTCCATTGAATCGGCAAGAGTCCGCAGGAGGTATTCAGACCAGCAGGAACACCAGGAGAAGTTCTTCACTATACCTCTCTTGACAAAGGGAAGAGCAGTGAAGACTGGAGACCAACAACAGCTGGCATTACCAGCAAGGCCCAAACTTAGCCAGGCCAAGCCTCCAGTTCCTCTCACAGTCCAGAGTCCTTTAATATTTCCTCCAAGCATCACATGTCCTCCACGTGTCTTACCTCAGCATGTGAGTCTGAAAATACAGTGAGGCAGACCAATACATGTGTGCCATTATCGAACAAACCTTCATCACATGTCCTTTCATGGGCTTGCTTTAGCAGAACAACCTTTAACATGTGTCCACCTCAGTGAAACACTCCTTCACTTGTTTGCCTCAGCAAAACGCCATCCAACACAACTGACTTTCCAAAGAATTCTTAAGTTTGCCCTTCAGAGAAGTCCTTTATATTTTCTCATAAAATGATTCTGTATTATATCTGAATAAAATAGTAATTTTTCTTATTGCCTGGCTATTATCTTATCTTTCTGGAAATTGAAAGGGGTCTTTTAATGGAACTAAAGGGAATATTTTAACTAAAGATTTGCTCCTATGGTTACTTCTGTGCAGACTGGGGCATTTAACTCAAAGGCACAGTAATGCCCAAACCCCAAATTTACATATCCAAATAATTTAAGTATAGGACAAGGAAGTCCTTTACTAGCTAGCCATTTAGAACTTGCCTTTTTTTTTTTTTTAACATATCCTGAGGAAGGAATGCAACACCTGATAACAGATACCACAGGGAAGACCAATGCTGAGCTATAAAAACCACAAACCACTGCGACTCTTCTGAGCTTTCCACATGATTCTCGCTGTGCTTCTGTGGGGCATCACTGAGATGCCTGGCTCCAATACACCTCTCTGATGACGCTATCTCCACACCCATCCTCGAATCAAGAAGACATCATACATGTATGTGAGCTGACTTCTTTAACAGGAGCAAATCTTCCAGTGCTTCTCCAAAATAAGTTGTGTGTTAGTGCCACCTCGTGGTCAAAAAGTAAATCCCCAGAACTCACTATACAAAGTACAGGTAATAAAAAACAAAACTAAGGATAGGTGTCCTCACTGCCCTGCCCGAGAGGGCTTTGCCTGAGCATCTGCGGGAGACATCTTGGTTCCAGGACTCCACTGAGACTTGTCTGCAAAGGTGAGAGTGTGGACTACAGAAGCTAACAGCTTCTGGGACAGGCGGGAGCCACAGAGCTTCTGAGGCAGCCCCTTTTAGGGCTACAGACATCCGGGCACCTTCCCTGCCAGAGGAGAGGTGTCTGCCCTGCCCAGGAAGGCTTTGCAAGAGCACCTGGGGGAGCCATCTTGGTTCCCAGATCCCTCCGAGACTAGTCTGAGCAGGTGAGAGTGTGGACTACAGAAGCTAACAGCTTCTGTGACAAGCCGAAACAACACAGCTTCTGGGACAGGTCCTGTTTTGGACCTTCATATTCGGCCAGGAGGGAGGTCCGAATGCCAGATATCTGTGCACCTTCCCTGTAAGAGGAGAGCTTGCCTGCAGAGAATGCTCTGACCACAGAAACTCAGAGGAGAGAGCTAGTCTCCCAGGTCTGCTGATAGAGGTTAACAGAATCACGAGAGGAACAATCTCTAACCAGAGACAACTATAACAACTAACTCCAGAGATTACCAGATGGCGAAAGGCAAATGTAAGAATCTTACTAACAGAAACCAAGACCACTCACCATCATCAGAACGCAGCACTCCCACCTCGCCCAGTCCAGGGCACCCCAACACACCCAAAAAGCTAGACCCAGATTTAAAAGCATATCATATGATGATGGTAGAGGACATCAAGAAGGACTTTAATAACTCACTTAAGGATATACAGGAGAACACTGCTAAACAGGTAGAAGTCCTTAAAGAGGAAGCACAAAAATCCCTCAAAGAAAACACAACCAAACAGGTGATGGAATTGAATAAAACCATCCAAGTCCTTAAAAGGGAAGTAGACACTATAAAGAAAACCCAAAGTGAGACAACACTGGAGACAGAAACCCTAGGAAAGAAATCTGGAACCATAGATGTGAGCATCAGCAGCAGAATACATGAGATGGAAAAGAGAATCTCAGATGCAGAAGATTCCATAGAGAACATCGGTACAACAATCAAAGAAACTACAAAATGCAAAAAGATCCTAACTCAAAACATCCAGGAAATCCAGGACACAATGAGAAGACCAAACCTACAGATAATAGGAGTAGATGAGAATGAAGATTTTCAACTCAAAGGGCCAGCAAATATCTTCAACAAAATTATTGAAGAAAACTTCCCAAACCTAAAGAAAGAGATACCCATGAAAATACAAGAAGCCTACAGAACTCCAAATAGACTGGACCAGAAAAGAAATTCCTCCCGACACATAATAATCAGAACAACAAATGCACTAAATAAAGATAGAATATTAAAAGCAGTAAGGGAAAAAGGTCAAGTAACATATAAAGGCAAGCCTATCAGAATTACATCAGATTTTTTACCAGAGTCTATGAAAGCCAGAAGAGCCTGGACAGATGTTATACAGACACTAAGAGAACAAAAATGCCAGCCCAGGCTACTATGCCCAGCCAAACTTTCAATTACCATAGATGGAGAAACCAAAGTATTCCACGACAGAATCAAATTCACACATTATCTTTCCATGAACCCCGCCCTGCAAAGGATAATAACAGAAAAAAACCAATACAAGGACAGAAACCAAGTCCTAGAAAAAGCAAAAAGGTAATCCCTCAACAAACCTAAAAGAAGACAGTCACAAGAACAGAATGCCAACTTTTAACAACAAAAATAATAGGGAGCAACAATTACTTTTCCTTAATATCTCTAAATATCAATGGACTCAATTCCCCAATAAAAAGACATAGACTAACAGACTGGCTACACAAACAGGACCCAATATTTTGCTGCTTACAGGAAACCCATCTCAGGGAAAAAGACAGACACTACATCAGAATGAAAGTCTGGAAAACAATTTTCCAAGCAAATGGTCTGAAGAAACAAGCTGGAGTAGCCATTCTAATATGTAATAAAATCGACTTCCAACCCAAAGTCATCAAAAAAGACAAGGAGAGGCACTTCATACTCATCAAAGATAAAATCTTCCAAGAGGAACTCTCAATTCTGAATATCTATGCTCCAAATACAGGGCAGCCACATTCATTAAAGAAACTTTAGTAAAGCTCAAAGCACACATTGCATCTCACACAATAGTGGGAGACTTCAACACTCCACTTTCATCAATGGACAGATCATGGAAATAGAAACTAAAAAGGAACACAGTGAAACTAACAGAAGTTATGAAACAAATGGATCTAACAGACATCTACAGAACATTTTATACTAAAACAAAAGGATATACCTTCTTCTCAGCACCTCACGGTACCTTCTCCAAAACTGACCACATAATTGGTCACAAAACAAGCCTCAACAGATACAAAAATATTGAAATTGTCCCATGCATACTATCAGATCACCATGGACTAAGGCTGATCTTCAATAACAAAAAATAATAGAAAGCCAACATTCATGTGGAAACTGAACAACACTCTTCTCAATGATACCTTGGTCAAGGAAGGAATAAAGAAAGAAATTAAAGACTTTATAGAGTTTAATGAAAATGAAGCCACAACATACCCAAACTTATGGGACATAATGAAAACATTTCTAAGAGGAAAATTCATAGCTCTGAGTGTCTCCAAAAATAAACTAGAGAGAGCACACATTAGTAGCTTGACAACACACCTAAAGGCTCTAGAACAAAAGGAAGCAAATTCACCCAAGAGGAGTAGACAGCAGGAAATAATCAGATTCAGGGGCGAAATCAACCAAGTGGAAAAAAGAACTATTCAAAGAATCAACCAAATGAGGAGCTGGTTCTTTGAGAAAATCAACAAGATAGATAAACCCTTAGCCAGACTCACTAGAGGGCACAGGGAAAGCATCCTAATTAACAAAATCAGAAATGAAAAGGGAGACATAAGAACAGATCCTGAAGAAATCCAAAACACCATCAGATCCTTCTACCAAAGGCTATACTCAACAAAACTGGAGAACCTGGATGAAATGGACAAGTTTCTAGACAGATACCAGGTACCAAAGTTAAATCAAGATCAGGTTAATGATCTAAACAGTCCTATATCCCATAAAGAAATAGAAGCAGTCATTAATAGTCTCCCAACCAAAAAAAGCCCAGGACCAGATGGGTTTAGTGCAGAGTTCCATCAGATCTTCAAAGAAGATCTAATCCCAGTTCTTCACAAACTATTCCACAAAATAGAAGCAGAAGGTACTCTACCCAACTCGTTCTATGAAGCCACAATTACTCTGATACCTAAATCACAAAAAGACCCAACAAAGATAGAAAACTTCAGACCAATTTCCCTTATGAATATGGATGCAAAAATCCTCAATAAACTTCTCGCTAACTGAATCCAAGAACACAGCAAAACAATCATCCATCCCAAACAAGTAGGTTTCATCCCAGGGATGCAGGGATGGTTCAATATATGGAAATCCATCAACGTAATTCATTATATAAACAAACTCAAAGACAAAAACCACATGATCATCTCATTATATTTGGAGAAAGCATTTGACAAAATTCAACACCCATTTATGATAAAAGTCTTGGAAAGATCAGGAATTCAAGGCCCATATCTAAACATGATAAAAGCAATCTACAGCAAACCAGTAGCCACCATCAAAGTAAATGGTGAGAAGCTGGAAGCAATCCCACTAAAATCAGGGACTAGACAAGGCTGCCCACTCTCTCCCTACCTATTCAACATTGTACTTGAAGTCCTAGCCAGAGCAATTTGACAACAAAAGGAGATCAAGGGGATAAAAATTGGAAAGGAAGAAGTCAAAATATCACTTTTTGCAGATGATATTATAGTATATATAAGTGACCCTAAAAATTTCGCCAGAGAACTCCTAAACCTGATAAACAGCTTCAATGAAGTAGCTGGATATAAAATGAACTCAAACAAGTCAAGGGCCTTCCTGTACACAAAGGATAAACAGGCTGAGAAAGAAATTAGGGAAACAACACCCTTCTCAATAGTCACAAATAATATAAAATACCTTGGTGTGACTCTAACTAAGGAAGGGAAAGATCTGTATTATAAGAACTTCAAGTCTTTGAAGAAATAAGTTAAAGAAGGTCTCAGAAGATGGAAAGACCTCCCATGCTCATGGATTGGCAGGATCAATATAGCAAAAATGGCTATCTTACCAAAAGCAATCTACAGATTCAACGCAATTCCCATCAAAATTCCAACTCAATTCTTCAATGAATTAGAAAGGGCAATCTTCAAATTCATCTGGAATAACAAAAAACCTAGGATAGCAAAAACTCTTCTCAAGGATAAAAGAACTTCTGGTGAAATCATCATGCCTGACCTAAAGCTGTACTACAGAGCAAATGTGATAAAAACTGCATGGTACTGGTATAGTGACAGACAAGTAGACCAATGGAATAGAACTGAAGACCCAGAAATGAACCCACACACCTATGGTCACTTGAACTTTGACAAGGGAGCAAAAACCATCCAGTGGAAAAAGGACAGAATTTTCAACAAATGGTGCTTGCACAACTGGCGGTTATCATGTAGAAGAATGCGAATTGATCCATTCCTATCTCCTTGTACTAAGGTCAAATCTAAGTGGATTAAGAAACTCCACATAAAACCAGAGACACTGAAACGTATAGATGAGAAAGTAGGGAAAAGCCTCGAAGATATGGCTACAGGGGAAAATTTCCTGAATAGAACAGCAATGGCTTGTGCTGTAAGATGGAGAATCGACAAATGGGTCCTCATAAAATTGCAAAGCTTCTGTAAGGTAAAAGACACCGTCAATAATACAAAAAGACCACCAACAGATTGGGAAAGGACCTTTACCTATCCTAAATCAGATAGGGGACTAATATCCAATATATATAAAACACTCAAGAAGGTGGACTCCAGAAAATCAAATAACCCCATTTAAAAATGGGGCTCAGAGCTAAACAAAGAATTCTCACCTGAGGAATACCAAATGGCTGAGAAGCACCTGAAAAAATGTTCAACATCCTTAATTATCAGAGAAATGCAAATCAAAACAATGCTGTGATTCTGCCTCACACCAGTCAGAATGGTTCAGGTGACAGCAGATGCTGTTGAAGATGTGAAGAAAGAGGAACACTCCTCCATTGTTGGTGGGATTGCAAGCTTGTGCAACGACTCTGGAAATCAGTCTGGCAGTTCCTCAGAAAATTGGACATAATACTACTGGAGGATCCAGCAATACCTCTCCTGGGAATATATCCAGAAGATGTTCCAACCGGTAAGAAGGACACATGCTCCACTATGTTCATAGCAGCCTTATTTATCATACCCAGAAGCTGGAAAGAACCCAGATGTCCATCAGCAGAGGAATGGATACAGAAAACATGGTACATTTACACAATGGAGTACTACTCAGCTATTAAAAAGAATGAATTTATGAAATTCCTAGGCAAATGGATGGACCTGGAGGGCATCATCCTGAGTGAGCTAACCCAATCACAAAAGAACTCACACAACATGTACTCACTGATAAGTGGATAGTAGCCCAGAAACTTAGAATACCCAAGATGTAAGATATAATTTGCTAAACACAATAAACTCAAGAAGAACAAAGACCAAAGTGTGGACACTTTGCCCTTTCCTAGAATTGGGAACAAAACACCCATGGAAGGAGTTACAGAGATAAAGTTTGTAGCTGAGACGAAAGTATGGACCATCTAGAGACTGCCATATCCGGGGATCCATCCCATAATCAGCCTCTAAACGGTGACACCATTGCATAAACAATCAAGTTTTTGCTGAAAGGACCCAGATATAGCTGTCTCTTGTGAGACTATCTGGGGCCTATCAAACACAGAAGTGGATGCTCAAAGTCAGCTATTGGATAGATCACAGGGCCCCCAATGGAGGAGCTAGAGAAAGTACCCAAGGAGCTAAAGGGGTCTGCAACCCTATAGGTGGAACAACAATATGAACTAACCAGTACCCCCCAGAGCTCGTGTCTCTAGCTGCATATGTATCAGAAGATGGCCTTGTTGGCCATCAGTGGAAAGAGAGGCCCATTGGTCATGCAAACTTTATCTGCCTGAGTACAGGGGAATGCCAGGGCCAAGAAGTGGGAGTGGGTGGGTGGGGGAGTGTGGGGGGGACTTTTGGGATAGCATTGGAAATGTAAATGAAATAAATACCTAAAAATTTAGAAACAAGAGAAGTTAAATTAAAACAAACAAACAAACAAACAAAAAACTAAAACTAAAACATTCTGCTGTTGCTTTTTAAAAATTATTTAGATCTATATGCACCTATGTGGGAAAACTTCGTAGACTTGTTAATCATAAAACAGTGCATAACAAATTTCACTTACAGTAGTATAAGGAATCTCAAAAAGCTATCTGGAGGCAACTACAACAAACTGTTCATAATCTGAAAATTTAGGTTCCAGAGACGGAGAGCTCAGAAGTGGTCTTTTTATTTCTCTGCAATGTCTGAGTTCAGGGACAATCTGTATTCTAAGTTCAATCTGCCTGAAAACTAGATGGAGAACAGTTGACTTTGCTCTTCACAGTGTTAATGATAGGTTGATGCAAATGGGAATGTGTGAGTTGTGGGTTGAGGGTGTCTTAGTCCCTGTTCTAATGCTGTGAAGAGACACCATGACCAAGACAACTCTTATAAAAGAGAGCATTGAATTAGGGCTGGCTTACCGGACTAGCCAAAGGGTTAATCTATTACCATGTTGGCAAGTGTAGTGGTATGCAGGCAGGCATAGTGCTGAAGAAATAGTTGAGAGCAGGCTGTAAGAAGAGAGAAAAAACAACAGGGCTTGGTGTGCACTTTTGTAACCACAAAGCCCACTCCTAGGGCCCTGCCTCCTCCAGCAATGCCATACCTCCTAATCTTTTCCAAACAGGTCATTAACTGGGAGCTAGCCATGTAAATGTAGGAGGTGCACTGCAAGAACTTGGGTATCATTAAGAAAGGTGGCAAGAGGCTCAGCTGTTAGGAACACTTACTGCTCTTTCAAAGGTTCAGAGTTAGATTCCAAATATCAGGTTGGGCCTCTCACAACCACCTACCTATAAATTCAGTTTCTAGTGACCCCATGACCTCCTCTGGTCTCCACACATGGGCACCTGCACACATGGGTATATATAGACACACACAATTACTTACATACACACACACACACACACACACACACGAGCATGTACTAGTAAAAAAAAAAAAACCACTTCGACATACAAAGGAAGTTCAAATTATCCTTTAAAATTAAAAACCATTTTGTTTAAGGGTAGCTCTGCTAAGCATAGTAGGAAAAATTCAGATGAAGTTCGCTAAGTTTGTGTTACTGTCAAATTTGAAGAAAGTTATAAACCTAATACTCTCTGTATATCTTCAGCAATTTATGAAGACATATTAAACTTCTAAATTGTATTTTGAGTTTTGGAAGTAATGAACATATTGTATGAATACTAGCCCCTGTTACCTGGATTGTATTCTCCAAATCCATGTGTGGACGTTCTAATTAATGATCCCTCAGACTATGAATCCCCATTTGGAAATGGAATGTTGCCTTTGGTATCAGTTCTAATGAACTCATGCTGGAGAAGGGCAGGCTCCTGTTCCAAAGTAACGGGAATGATTATAAAAGGAAGTCTCAGCTCAGATCCCTGTAAAGGGATAAGTACATATCCATATGGAGATTAGCATTGGAATCAGAAGATAAATTTGTTTGGCATTCTCCCTGCCCCTCCACCCACGCTGCCAAAGAGGACATGCTGACTCCTAACCTCTAGTACATTAGAATGCTAACTTACTTGGAGATCTTTACAGAGACTTAGTACAGTCTCTCAGAGGCAATAAAGTTGAAATAATTGGGGTGGACGCTAAGCCAACATAACTGATGTCCTTATAAGAATAGAAAATTGATTGGGGAGATGTCTCAGTCAACAACGTGCTTGTCTTGCAAACACAAGTTCTATCCATAGAAATTTAAAACAAAAACAAAATAAAAAACAAAATAATAATAATAATAAAAACAAAAACCCGCTTCATGTAGTGGTGCACTGTTGTAAAGCCAGAGCTTGGGAAGTAGAGCCAGGCAGATTCCAGGAATCACAGGTCAGCCATTCAGATTACTTGGAAAATTTCAAGTCAGTGAGAGAACATGTCTTTAAATTTATTTTTCCAAAGAAGGTGAAGAGAAGTGAGGAACGAGTGAGTCCCAGGGTTGATATCTGACTTTTTTATACATATGTGCATGTGCATGCTCACCCCTACACACATGCACACACATGCATACACACACACACACACACCATATGCCCATGCACACACATGAAAGTTGAAACCTGGAGATGAACACAAAAGAAGAATATAAAGACACAAAGTGAAGCATGTTACTTCTAACCTTGGGAGAGGGGCTAACACAGATCTTTCCCTCACAGCTCCCAGAAGGAGCCAGCCGTGTCAAAACATGGATATTTGACTTCTCATTTTCAGATAGGTGAGGCCTTAAGACTGTGCTATAAGCCTTTCAGTTTGCAGCAATTTATTATAGCATCCACAGCAAATGAGGACATTCGCCAGTACATACTGTGTTTATTATCTGTTTCTATGAAAGATTATGTGAGATAAATAACTGGGCCTGTGGTGAGACCGAGCATCATTGGTGCTTATGAACAGTGGAGCAAAGATGTGCATTGTTTAGTATCCAGGAAGAGAAGAGGATGGAGGAGGAAACTGCAGACAAAATATATCCTTCAAGGACATGCCTTCATGGATCTTTTTTCTCCAACTGGGGTCTGTATCTTAAATTTTCTATACTGTCTCTCAATGACCAAATAAGTTATAATGTAAATCCTCTATGGTTATATCAATTGATCAAAGTGGAGGAGCCCAGGTAGATTAGACCCCATGATCTAATCTACCCCTCTGAACAATGTTGTACTAGGAACCAAGCCTTCAACACAGGCCTTTGAGGGAGGCAGTGCCTCAGATTCAAACCATAAAGCATTTCTACAGCTTTCATCATTCCTGTTCATTACCTTGTAAGTAATTCTGCTTGTACTGAAATTTAATGTGTAATAACAACCTAAAAATGTTGTAAAAGAATTCCCTTGATCATTTGACTTAGATATAGTCCCAAACCTTCATTTTCCCTCCATCCATCACCTCACCATCTTTCTTTACAAGTAGGAGAACAATTTTCCAAAACTTGACTGTGATCGAGACACTCTGACAATAAAAATCTCTCCGTTGCACATTGCCCTTAAGCCAAACTCAAGAGAACAAAACAAAACATCAAAACAACCCACTTGGCTATCTCTCAAGGCCTCTTGAAGATCTTTCTTCCTGCTTTACTGCTCAGTGGTTCTCAGTATGTGTCTCTCATTCCTATCCAGAATGCTCTTTCCCCATTTTAACTCTGCTCACTGACTTTCTGTTAAGTTTACACAAGCAAAATCCTGCCTGTTCCAGAAGGCTAAGTCAGACATCCTCTCCACAGTGACACTTTCCTGGTTAGGAGCTAAGAGAAAGCCCATTGCCCTGTTTATATCTGACCTCCAAAGGCAATATCGATAACTGTGCCCACCATCCTCTGGAGGATGAGGGACCTTGCTGGAGCATTGTACAAGGTTGTCATCTGTCAAGTGTGCAATAAAGAACTAAAGTTCTCCCTAGTTAATGAAAAATCCACCTTTCTTTCTAAAGCATTAGTTTGGAGATACTGTTTTAGACTTGAAAATACCATAAGTAAATAGCTATGTGTTTACACAGTATGGACAAGTTAACTACTAAACACACATTCAGTAGAAATCACAAATTGTCCATCGACATTTTTTTAATCCCTACCTCCTGCTCCAAGTGTTAACAAACAGAAGCCAGTTAGCCACATTTCCCAATCCATCCAAGTGCAGCTTGATCAGAAAGTTTTCTCTAGAAGAGGATGAAAAATAAAGTGTCTGACTTCCTGGGTAACTTCCTAGAAAAGTAATAGGTTTTCCTTGTAGTCTTTGTTCCTTGCAGTGGTGGGCCAAATGAACATGGTGGTTTCAGTTTCACAGAAAAGAGCAACACCTGAGCCAAAAGACTTGGGAAGGAGACATGGAACTCCAGGCCCCATAAACAGAACCCCCACAAGCCAGGACCTCCCTCCATTCTCTGGACATTTATTTATTCAATAGAAAAAAATACACTTAAATTTTTCTTGAGCCAAACCCACTTTTTCCCCTTTTGGTCATTCCATTACTACAGCCATATACCTTGAAAAAGGTACTAAAGCACAGTTATAAAATTCAAACATTTATGCTGAACAAAGATGCTGAAAATAACCTTCCTCAGAAATTATTCTCAATAGGCATTTTGATTGATTCAATTGAATTTCAACAGAGAACAATAGCCAGTGTTTCTAATGATAGCGATTGTCATTCAAAAAAAATGATAATGCCCCAAGTAACCTTTGTAAGAAGAGAAGCAGTTGTTTGATACGCTTTAGAAACTTTAGTTTAAAATTATCCAGATTTGAAAGGATATTATGTTTACCAGCAAAGCATTAAAAATCTCTCTGGAAAACTTGGTAACTATCATAATGATGGAATTTTCTTTGGATACTTCTTTTAAGATTTATTTTTTTATTTTCAGACTTATGTGTACGTGTTTGCAGAGGTCACAGGGGAGGAGTTTGTGTACGTGTGAGGACATGTGCCCACAGGGTCCAGAAGAGATCTTAGAGCCTCTGGAGCTCAAGTTAAAGCAGTTATGAGCTGTCCAGTCTGGTGCTGGGAAGCAAACTCAGGTCTCAGGATTTTCCCTGTCCAATTCCATTAGTGCAGCAGGAGGCCTGTGATTGGACAGAGAAAAGGGAGGTGACTCGAAGAGTTGAAGAGACAGGGAATGTCTCAGGGGAGAGAGGAGAAGGCCAAGATGGAGGAGGGCAGACAGGAAGAAGAACATGAGCCAGTGTGGCTTTAGATAGCCACAGGTAGTTGTGATGTCATAAGGTTAGAATAATTGGGATAATTTGTCTAATCTAGGTGGGCCGCTTTTATTATTATCAGTTGAAATTATTGTATTGGCATGTTGTGAATTGAGAATTTATTGATACATAAATCTGATTGGTTAATTATAAGCTTCAAGAGTTTTGATTTTCTGGGTTACTGGGTTACTGCCAACTACTGGGCTTTGTGGCCAAGAGAGAGCTAGTGGTTCCAGAGACAAGCGAACCAGAGCTAGGAGCAAAGCTATCAGATCAGCCAGGGGCCGGGGGTGGGGTGAGGGTGGTAAGCTAGAGAGAGTTGGGGAGGGGTGCGGGGGTGGGGAACAGAAGTGCGGGAAGCCTGCCAGTCCAGCCCCGCTGGAGAATTGGGGGAATTTTTTTTTTTAATATTTCCTGCATCAAAATCAGGTCCTTTGGAAGAATGGTGCATATTGAGTGCTCAGCCATCATTCTAGCTCCCTTTTACTGAGGGAAGAAGACCTTTTAAACAATTCTTTATAGGAACGTTAGTAAATGATAAGTCAAAGACCCCAACCTCTGGAGTCTTCTGCAGGGAGCATGTGTTTATCAGAGAGGTGCCTGATAGTTTGTGGTGAGGCAAGCAGGGCTGCAGAGATCTGAAGACCATAGGATGTATGTAAGGGAATTCAGAACATTTGAAGGCATTGTTGTGAAGTTTTGCTAGACATTTTACAATGAAATTCTCCAGCTACAGCAACGACAACACTAGACACACAGAAAAATAACAGTTTTAGTATACTGGGCGAGGAGAGACAGCTGTCTTGAAAACAACAACAACAACAACAACAACAAAAAAAAAAAAACAAAAAATCAAGTGTGGGGGAAAACTCACCTTTCATGGTTTCCACAGAAAAAGGTGCTTCAGTAAGAGTCACAGAATCATGAACAGTTTCAGTGAGACAAGGGAGCAGAGATCTATGCCCAGGAAGTGGCACTAGGTGGATAAATAGAAGGAAACTATCTAGACAGAGCTCTGCACGCATTGTTCAGGGGCTCCCCTATATAAACGCAACTTTTGCAAGGCCAGACAATTGGTAAATTGAGAGCAGTAATACCCAAGTAGTTCTCAGAATTCACATGGGGCAAAAATCCAGCCAGAGTACAGATGTTTTTTGTTTGTTTGTTTGTTTGTTTGTTTTTGTTTTTGTTTTGTAGACCAGGCTGGCCTTGAACTCACAGAGATCCACCTACCTCTGCCTGCTAAATGTTGGGATTAAAGGCATGCACACAATCCTGAGTGCAGGATTCTTGATGGCCACTTGGGACTACATAGAGACTGAAGAGGGCATGCTTTGTAGAGAAGCGAACCTCACCAGAGGAAAGCAAACCCCAGCATCACTAACCTAGCACTTGGTTGTTTCTAAGAGGAAGTGCAACTGCCCTTAGAAGAGCAAAACAGAAAATCCACAAATTAATGTCAAACATTAGAGACAAGACAGTGCCATTGATTACCAGAAAGCACAATAGTCAATACAAACACATTTAGAGAGATAGAAAGGGACTTTTAATAAAGGGCTTTAAAAATATGCTAAAGAGCTGAAAACAAATATTATGAAAACGTTACAATGAAGAACCTATAACTTTAAATTTTTTCAAACATTATTTTTAATGATGATTCTTCAATGCTTTAACTTCCTTTGTAGCCCACTACCCACAAGAGGTAGTGGGAAAGAAAGGATTCAGGAGAAGGGGACCTGTTAGAAAGGTTCACAGGTTAGCAGCAGCAGCTCACTTTATTTGCAAACACTTTACCAATATACCAGCAGTCTAGTTAGGTAGAGTCAGGATAGCATATAGGAATCAGCAGCAGTGGCGCCACCTAGCAGAGAAAGCCAGGCCTCAGCCTCTGCACGACTCAGCAGGAGGGACCGAGAGGAATGCCAGTAGAAGTTCTCAGCTGTGCCTCTCTCAGCAAAGCGAAGATCAGACGATGTGAGATCGACAAGTGTTGCACAGGTAGCTTTATAAGCAAGCCAAGCTCAGCCTCTGTCACTGTGTGTCTAGTTCTATTTACACCCTCTAAACATCATGTGGCATCCATGGGTCTTGCCTCGGCTCACATCTTGCCTCAACACATGCTCCTGTCTCAGTTGACATCACTCTGTCAAACAGTGGGTACCCAGGGAAGTGGCAGGAACTTTCCGGATAGCATTTGAAATGTAAATAAAGAAAATATCTAATAATAAAGAAAAAAGAAAAGAAAGAAAAAAGAAACTGCAGCACACCACCAGAAGTTTTTGGTGTGTTTCTCTCTATGGAGTCCCAGCAAATGGAGCTCAATTACACAATGTAAAGTGGCCTAATGCATGCATGTCATTAGCAAAGAATCCTTCATCATGTGTCATTTCACTTGTTTGCTTTAGCAGAACATCCTCTCTCCTTTGTCTGCTTCAGCCAAACGTTCTTTCATGAGTCTGCCTTAGTCTTTCACCTGTGTCCACTTCAGGAAAACACTCTTTCACATGTTAGCCCCAGCAAAACACCATTCAACACAACTGACTTTCCAATGAACCCTTAAGTTTCTACTTCGAGAACCCACTGTCAAGTCTAGAAAGTAAAACACAATATTTTAAATGGAAAAATCCCATGGATGTGATTCTCAGCAGACTGGACACTGCAAAAGAACAGGATGAGGATCTCAAAGACAGCAATGAAGCCACCTGAAGAGTACATTGAAAAGGCAGGTACACAGCATAGCCAGGAGCAGAGCCTCAGGTGGAAAGGAGTTTGGATAAGAGTTCAGGGGAGACAAAATGAATGTGGAAACTACAAGGGAATATTTGCAGAGGATAGAAAGCACTGGATGAAAACATATTTTTGTTCGTGATGCAAGTAAATGCAAACATTTACCAAAATTAATTAGTCTGTTGATTAAATGGGCAAAGGTTACTAATGCTTTCAGCTTGTAATCAGTAACACTGATAAAATTCTTTTAGACAAAATCAATTCTCCACTGAGAACTGAATTTACTTTAACTGCTGGAGAGGGGGATTAGGTAAACTGTGACATGATGGAGGACCTGGCTAGAAGGCTTTATAGTGTGAGTAGAAATGTCTTGCAGATGTAACCCATAATCCAATATAATTAATATATATGAATTCAGATTTTAAAAAATATTACTTTCTATTACTTTTCACTATTTCTTTTTCAGAAGTAAGACATTTAATGTGACCTGTTTCAATATGATTACCTAGAAATAGAAAAAAGAAAATTTCTTCATAAAATTCGCTACTTCATATGCATATTCAGCTAGCAATATATATATACATATCATACATCACACTATATAAAATATAAATATATGTAATTGTTATACAAAAATTTATAATATACATTTATATATCATATAATTCTACATATTTATACATAAACATATTTTATATTTACATACATTATGCATATATCATAACATAATTAATTAATTTCATTATATATTATATTATATTATATATCATATCATATATTGTATATCACATATCATATCATATATTATATATCATATATCCTGTATCATGTACTTTGTTATATTATATATTTATATATTATTTGTTTATAAATAATATCTAGAAATATATGTGTTACTATATTATATAATATTAATATTAAATAGTATTAATAAATATATTATATATATTTACATTTATGTTACATAAACCATCTATGTAAAATGGGAGAAGGATGTTATAGTCTAGAATTTGAGTTGCTCTTATATATGCTGGCTGTGTATCTAGTCCCAAATTCTTCAAAAGCTAATTGACTAGCAACAACACAATAAAAACATAACAAAAATGTCAAAAGTTTCTGGTACATGGACAGGACCACACATCCAGAGAGAAAATCCTGAGCAAACCATATTTCCTTGTATTTTGGTATTTTGAGTCATGTTATCATTGCTTTTTTTCCCTGGTTCCTTGAGTTATTTTAACTTAAGTGGTCATTTCTTTATGTGAGAGCAATGCTTTAGGTTGTAGATAATAGAAACCCAATATATATGTTGTATAAATCAGAAGAATAAGCTTTCTTATTAACAAGTCTGGAAGTACTGGCCCCAAGTTGACTTAGTCAGGGTTTATTGCTGTGATTGAAACATTGTAATCAAAAGCAACTTGGGGTGGAAAGAGTTTATTTTGCTTATACTTCCAGGTTAACAGACAATCACTGAGGTAATCAGGGATGGGACTGAAGCTGAGAAGGAAACCAGAAACAGAAGAATATAGTATGTATTATATGTTTTATGCTACATGTTACATATTATTCATATATATGTAGAGGCCACGGAGGAGGAGCCCTTACTGTCTTACTTCTCATGGCTTGCTCAGTCTGCTTTCTTATAGCATCCAGGACCACTAACCCAGGACTGTCCCTATCCAGAGTAGGCTGGGCCCTCCCTCATCAATAACTAATTATGATAATGGCTACAGGGCAGCCTACAACTGATCTTATGGAGGCATGTTAAAAATTGAGGTTTCCTGCCGGGCGTGGTGGCGCACACCTTTAATCCCAGCACTTGGGAAGCAGAGGCAGGGGGATTTCTGAGTTCGAGGCCAGCCTGGTCTACAGAGTGAGTTCCAGGACAGCCAGGGCTACACAGAGAAACTCTGTCTTGACCACCCCCCCCCCAAAAAAAAAAAAAACGGAAAAAAAATTTGAGGTTTCCTCCTATGCTATGACTCGTTTGTATAAAGTTGAGAAAAAATTAGCCATCACACAGGCTAGCTGCAAATGTTCAAAGTTAGGAAGTCTCCCCGTTCTCTGACTTCTGTTCTGCGTCATGCATGCTAGCCTGTTCTGCCTAAGCTGGTTGCCTTAAGTGAAAATGTGCTTCTGTGGCCCTAGCATCCCATCATTTTGAGGAGGAGGTCCTGATTTGAAAAGAAATCAAAAGATTGTATTCACCCTTGTCCACCAAAAATGATTTTTTCAGAGAAATTATCCACAGGCCAAACAGACAGATGTTTCTACCCTTTTTTATCTTATTAAAAATACTTTCTCCTCACAGAGTATTTTTTAATTATGGTTTCCCTTCCCTCTGCTCCTCCCAACTCCCCCACACATTCCCTCTGATATGGATCTACTCTCTGTCACTCACTAGAAAGAACAGGCTTCTAAGGAATAATAATAATAATAAAACAAAACATAAGAAATAAAATATTATAAGGTAAACAAAAACTAACATCAGAATTTGACAAAATAAACAAACAGAAGGAAAATAGCTCAGGAGAAAGGAAAAGAATCAAAGATCCACTAGGTTGCAAACTCAGGAATCCAATAAAAATACTAAAGTAGAAGCACATGTATATGTATGTATACACACACACACACACACACACACACACAGAGGACATGGTGTAGTCCCATGCAGGCTCTGTGTATGCTGTGTCATCTCTGTGAGCTCATACAAGTTTTGCTCATGTTGATTTAGAGAGTCTTATTTTGTGTGCATATGTGTCCTCCAACAGCTCTGGCTTTTCAGCTCTTTCTGTCTCCTCTTCCATAGGGTTTCCTCAGCCCCAAGGCAGTGGACTTGATGAAGACACCCCATTTAGGGCTGAGTGTAAGCTTCTCATTTTCTGTATAATATCTGTGAGTCTCTGTTCCTATCTGCTGCAGGAAAAGATTCACTGATGACATCTGAGCAGGGCATGGATCTATGAGTACAGCAGAATTCTAATAGGGGTCATTTTATTGCTATAGCTTTTTCAATTTTTTTTTTTTTTTTTTTTTTTTTAGATCAGTAGTATTTGGTTTTACCATAGTTCCCTGGGATATTTAGTCTCAGGGTTTTCGTCACCAAAGCAGTGTCATGTATGGGTTCCATCTCAAGGAGTGGGTCTTAAATCAAATCAATATTGGTGCCTTACTCCCACAAACTTTTTGCCACTTTGTCTGGTAGCCAGGAAACCATTGTAGATCCAAGGATCTGTGGCTGACTTGGTGTTTACGTTTCTCTTTTGGTAGCCTGCAGAGTACTAAAGACAGTAGAACCTAGGGGTGAAGGCTTTTTGTAGTCACCAGGTTAACATCTCCATGTTCAGTGAGTTGTATAGGTGCTGTCTTCAGTGATGGAGCCTTTCCATCAGTTTGTGGAGAACAACCTATATCTTGGGTTATTGGAGATTTCTGTGGGAACCTTTTGGCTAACAGCTCAATTAGATTTTTCATAGAAATTATTCTCAAGCAAAGCAGACGTTTTGTGTTTCTTTACAGAACAGGAACATGAGATGATCTCTGTAAGGAGTAAAAAGGGGATTTGTGTGTTAGCCAGTTATGATTATCCTTTGCTGCTGGGAGTTTGGCCTAGTTTTCTACATATGTTGTTAATTACTCTTCTAACCTCCTCAACCTAGACCTCAAAATATCCTTTACAAACTATAGCAAAATTAGGATAGGAAGTAACAATTATGTCTACAATGATTATTAAAGTGAGAATCCAGAAATATAGGTAAGGCCCATTTCTACCGTCCCCATGCCGCACAAATGGAGTCTTGGTGCTTTATAATGGAAACTTCCCAGACCACATACTTTGCCTTCTGGGCTGATGGAATTCAATGGAAAAGGCAGCTGCCATTTGTATCCTTTATGAAATATTTTTAAAGAACATTCAGCTCTTTGGACAAGATGCAACACTTCAGGCACCCGACCTCTCACCATTACTTACCTTACATTGTGCCTTAGAAACTTGGTGCTGTTTCTTGCAGTGTCTCCTAGTAGAATTTGCGAAGATCAGTTTTTCCTTCTTGTCCTCCCCTTCACAACTATTTGTATTATTGATAGTGCTAGGGTTATATCCATGGGATATATACATCACAACAAATACTTACGCATATGGTAAAGAAAAATTATAATGATACCTTCAAAGATAAAGTAAGAAATGTGTTGTTCCATTTTAATAGATTTTAAACCAGGAGTCAAATGGCAGGTTGGTCATTTATTATCTGTAAATACTTTATTTGGAGTCTTTGGGTGCACACTCTTCCGTGTTGTGTGTGTGTGTGTGTTTTGGGGTGGGGGAATGTCTTAGTCAGGGTTTCTATTTCTGCACAAACATCATGACCAAGAAGCAAGTTGGGGAGGAAAGATTTATTCAGGTTACATTTCCATACTGATGTTCATCACCAAGGAAGACAGGACTGGAACTCAAGCAGGTCAGGAAGCAGGAGCTGATGCAGAGGCCATGGAGGGATGTTCTTTACTGGCTTGCCTCCCCTGGTTTGCTCAGCCTGCTCTCTTATAGAACCAAGACTACCAGCCCAGAGATGGCACCACCCACAAGGGGACCTCCCCCCTTATCACTAATTGAGAAAATGCCTTACAGCTGGATCTCATGGAGGCATTTCCACAACTGAAGCTCCTTTCTCTGTGATAACTCCAGCCTGTGTCAAGTTGACACAAAATTAACCAGTACAGGGAGGTTATTGCATCCCCAAACAAGATTGTCAGTTTCTGTAAGTCTAGAGTTACAACCAATTGTGAGTCACCAGATGTGGATGCTGGGGACGAAACTAGGGTCTTTTAGAAAAATGGGGAGCACTCACACCTGTTGGGCCATCTTTCTACATGCTTCTCTTTTGAATTATGTGTAAGTGTTTGTGCCTGAATGTGGTTTTCTGCACATGAGGGCAATACCAAAAGAGGCCAGCATTTCCCACAGCTGGAGTTAGAGGAGATTGTATACGACTTAATGTGTATGGACTGAATTCTCTTCCTCTGGAAGAGCAGTATGCAAGCCAGCCACTGACCGTTTCTACAGTTCTCCAGCTCCCAGGTTAATCTTAATTGTTTAGCAAAATGTTTAGGGGTTTTCAATTCCCAATGCAGTATACTGGATGTACATTGCTGTTTATCAACCCTCTTATCCTGTCCCTGACATTCATGTATGCATTATGCCCAACAAAGACACTCAAATTTGTTGATCCCTACTTTGTGTTGATAGATCAAAGTCAGTAAATAAACACTTTTTTCTATTTGTAGAAAACTTTTGATTGGCTTCCAGATAATCTCTAAAGTGAATTGCATACTCTTTTCCAAAACAAACATAGTTTTGGCATGCTGCCCTAAAAGTTCCTGGTTGATCTTGTTGCTCTGATAGATCCTTCTAAATTGGGGAAATAAAATGATTTCTCATCTATTTGTTTTATTTATTAAACTAAGTGATATTTATGGCTATATTGGGTAATTTTCCATTATTAAATGATGCATCCTTCATATTTCAATGATCATTGATTATACACTTTAAAATACATTTTAAAATATTAAACCACTTAAAAATAATTAATAACTCATATATGTATATATTTCCAAATGTCTTAAAATATCAGATTAATTTATAAAAATTTTAAAAATAATGTAGGAAGTGTTATTTTCTATGTACTACTAAAAAACCCATGCATTCTCACAGAATGACAGGAGAAATCCACATTCATTGTCTTGGGTATTAAATTCCCAAGACCAATTTCTTTGCTTAACATAACTGACCTTTACAAATGTCAAAAACTTAATACCTTAGAAAATGTTGTGCCACAATTTAAATGAGTGAAAGAGTTTGGGAATTTGAAAGACATGCTAAGTAGTTCTTATTTCTCTCATTTCCTCCCCGTGGGAGCTCTGCCTCACAGTTCAGTTTTATACTAATGTGCTTTTACCAGGTATGTGAATTGAATTTCTTCAGCCAAAATAACGTTGAGCTTCCAGGAGCGTTCCTTAACTGCTGTCTTGACAGCTCCTCTCGGTGTGTTACTAGAAGCTGAGATTACCCCCTCCCCCCATGTTTATATTCTTTAAGTCCTGTGGTCTTTTAATTTTTCTACTTTCATTTACATAAAGAACTTGTCCAACTTCAGCAGTCCTTCATCAAATCTTAGAATCTTTTCTGTCATACTCATTTTATTTGTATTAATACATGCCCTTTAAAATTGAGGCACCAGGGCCGGAGAGACGGTTTGGCTGCTCTTCCCGCGGACCTGGATTCAAGCTTCAATACTCATAAACTGCAGCTCACAACCATCTATAAATTTAGCTCAAGGGGATTGAAGGCCTCCCACACAAGTGGTGAACAAATATACAAGAAAAAAAAACATATATGTAAAAATAAAAGAATTTTGAAAACTTGAAGTGTTAGTAGGTAAAAGGGCACAATAGTATCTAAGTCAGGAGAACATCTACCCCAGTTTGAACTTCTGCCTTAAGGAGATGTAAAGCAACATTTAATTATTTTTAATAATGTTGAGCCTGAAAGTGAAAAAGTAAACATTAAAATTCCTGGGGCGGGGGGCTGGGACATTGGGACACTGCAAAACAAAGCAGTTGTGCGTGCGCAGCTTACGACCAGGAGCGCATGCGCAGACTTTCCTCAACGGTAGCCTGGCAGGTTAAAGGTCACTGAGGACGCTGAACTTCCTGCTCTTTGTTCGGCAGCCGAGCAGCCTGCAGCCATGGCCTTGGCCAGAGATGCCAAGCTGGAATCGGACACCTTTCAGGTGCTTCAGGATGTGGCCAATCGCCTGCGAATCCACTCAATCAGGGCCACGTGTGCCTGCAGCTCCGGACATCCCACGTCGTGCTGTAGTGTTGCAGAGATCATGGCTGTGCTCTTCTTCCATACCATGAGGTACAAACAGGCAGACCCAGAACACCCAGACAACGACCGCTTTGTCCTCTCCAAGGGCCATGCCGCGCCCATCCTCTATGCGGTTTGGGTGGAGGTGGGCCATATCTGTGAATCGGACTTGCTGAACTTGCGAAAAATTCACTGCGACCTGGAGGGTCATCCCACCCCACGACTGTCGTTTGTTGATGTGGCAACAGGGTCCCTTGGGCAAGGATTGGGTGCTGCCTGTGGAATGGCTTACACCGGCAAGTACTTTGACAAGGCCAGCTACCGCGTGTTCTGCCTCATGGGGGATGGTGAGTCCTCGGAAGGCTCTGTCTGGGAGGCCTTGGCCTTTGCTTCCCACTACAACTTGGACAATCTCGTGGCAATCTTTGACGTGAACCGCTTGGGACAAAGCGGCACAGCACCCCTAGAGCACTGTACAGCAGTTTATGAGAAGCGTTGCCAAGCGTTTGGGTGGAATACTTACGTGGTGGATGGTCATGATGTTGAAGCTCTCTGCCAGGCCTTTGGGAAAGCAGCTCAAGTCAAGAACAAACCTACTGCCCTGATTGCCAAGACCTTCAAGGGTAGAGGTATTCCAAATGTCGAGGATGCGGAAAATTGGCATGGAAAGCCTATGCCAAAAGACAGAGCTGATGGGATTGTCAAATTAATTGAGAATCGGATACAGACAAACCGAAATCTCACACCGAAACCCCCCATTGAAGACTCGCCCAGGATCAGCATGTCCAATACAAAAATGACCTCTCTGCCTGTCTACAAACTGGGAGACATGATAGCTACTCGTGAAGCATACGGCTTGGCTCTGGCTAAATTGGGACAATCTAACCAAAGAGTTATCGTTCTAGATGGCGACACAAAAAACTCTACCTTTTCAGAAGTGTTCAAGAAAGAGCACCCTGAGCGTTTCATAGAGTGCTTTATTGCTGAGCAAAACATGGTAAGTGTGGCCCTGGGGTGTGCCACACGAGGACGAACTATTGCTTTTGTTAGTACCTTCGCTGCCTTCCTGACCCGAGCCTTTGATCAGATCCGAATGGGAGCCATCTCTCAAACCAACATCAACTTCGTTGGTTCCCACTGCGGGGTGTCTGTTGGAGAAGATGGACCTTCCCAGATGGCCCTGGAGGACCTAGCCATGTTCAGAAGCATCCCCAACTGCACTATTTTCTATCCAAGTGATGCTGTCTCTACAGAACACGCTGTTTTTCTGGCAGCCAACATGAAGGGAATGTGCTTCATCCGTACCACCCGGCCAAAAACAGCAGTTATTTATACAGCTGAAGAAAACTTTGTGATTGGACAGGCCAAGGTGATCCGCCAGAGTGCAGTTGACAAGGTGACAGTTATTGGAGCAGGGGTTACTCTGCATGAAGCCTTAGTAGCTGCTGACGAGCTTTCTCAACAAGGGATTTTTATTCGTGTCATTGACCTGTTCACTATCAAACCTCTGGATGCTGTCACCATTATCCAAAGTGCCAAAGCCACAGGTGGCCAGATCATTACTGTGGAAGATCACTACCGAGAAGGTGGCATTGGCGAAGCTGTGTGTGCAGCCATCTCTAGAGAGCCAGACATCATCGTTCGTCAACTTGCAGTAACAGAAGTACCTCGAAGCGGGAAACCTATCGAGCTACTGGATATGTTTGGAATCAGTGCCAGACACATTATAGCAGCTGTGAAAGATACCGTAATGAAATGAAATGGCCCAGGTCTTCATACATCAAGGTTGTTGGCTTTGGTCTTAAACTCTGATATCTTTGTGTTACATTTATGCTTGTTGTTATTAAAAAAAATCTTTTATATAGTTCTGGTTTTCAAGTATCACTATGTAACACTTTTATTTCCACTAATAAGAAAAAAACACAAAAACCCTAAGCTAACTTTCTGTTAAATTAACAAATGTCATTCTTGTTTTTTAGTTGTTATGGTGAATTATGTTTTTCAAGCTTCAAAACAGACAAAAGCACTTGATTACAAAGTTTTATGATAGATTGCTAAATAATCAACTGGAGTGGGGACAATGCACATCTTTGTCAAAGTTCCTTATTAAAGATCTTTATCGAAGATAAAGATCAACTTTAGCAAGAGTCTATAGTTGGTTTTTTGTTTCTTTGGTTGTTTGGTTATTTGGTTTTTTGTTCGCTTTTTGTTTTTTTGGGACGTTAAGGGAATGTGAATTAAATTGTAGATTTCCTTAGCAGGAGTTCTGAAGCCAGTTTGAGCACTTCCATGGTGACATTGCCATGCTAGCCTTCTTTGACCAGTTACTGTAGGATTTCCTCCACAGTTCTACTTCATGTCCCTTCAGCGGGGACATCACTTTTGAGCAGCACTTTTCTATAATGAAATGAAGACATGGCTAGTTCTAGTTTGTGCATTACATATTAATAGAGTGGTTTGTGGAAGGGGAGAGAGTTGTTTTCCTTATGCTAACCAATTGTTAACTTGATTATATTCATTTACAGTGAATAATAGATGTGATAAAAAGTCTTTAAAGGAGCAGTTTATTGTTTGTTGTATGTAACTGCTTTCTCCCTAATAGGCAAGATAGACAAAGAGGTCGAGGCTGGAGATAAGTGTAGGAAATAATAATTGAGAAGAATCCTTAATTTTATCTTCATAATATCTTTGAAGTGCAAGATAAATTTCCAGTCAGGAAAATTCAAACAAACCAACAAACCAACCGTGATTTCAGAGCTAAGCTGTCTTAACATTTTAAAGGTGCACTGTGTGTCAGAGACCTCACTACTGTTTTCCTCATTAATTATCTGCATTTCTATCTCTGCAGGCCTGAGCAGTTGTTTTTCCAGCAGGGTGGAGGTATGACAGGATAAAACACCAACCTGAGATTTGGAAACACGGAGTCCTGGTGTTTCTGCACTGCCCCACACTCTAATCTCTGCTTCCAAGATAACCATTCCTCTTTGCATGACATTCTTAAATAATTTAGAAAAAAAAAATAGTTGGTATAAGAACGTTGTAAATTTTAAAATGGGTAGATATGGAGAACATTTGTCACCTCGATTTCACTCCTTCCCAATTCTTGCCTGCAGTGAACTGTAGCTATGGGGCCTGCTAATAGTCCCATCTGAACCTAGTAACATCCGATATCACATTTCCCAATGAGCGGGGTGCTATTGCAGGATTAATTCTCTTCCTTATGCTTTCTTGCCTCATGGGGATACATGGTTGATTTACAAACTGTGAACTAGACAAAATATCAAAACAAAAGTTCATTGATTTCTTCAGCTTTTATTATTTGGAAATGTGGGAGGTCTATTTTCCCAAATATGCAAAAAACATGCGTTTAATAGTGGCAGTACATCTGAAAATTTAAATGTCTAATGGAATCTTGGGGACTGCTAGATAATGCTTTGTTCTGTAGGAGTGTGGGGAGGCTCTTAATCCATACTGCAAAAGTTGTTTCCACAAAAATTGAAGGCAGGGAATCAATTCTATAATGAGATTGGGGTTGAGATTTATCACATGCACAGCATTCCTTAAGTGAGAGAGAGAGTGTCTTGTTCAGCTTTGCTACATAATGAGTGCTCTGAAGAATTGAGTCCGTCCTGACTAGTGTAACCACTCACTGCTAAAATTGAAGACACTAGGGCTTTTTACTTCTGTTTTTTGTTGTTGTTGTCCATAAAATGATCAAAATATTTTCTCTGTTTTTCATGAAATTCACTTTAAAAACTTTTAATGGATTAAATTATTCTTCAGACAGATCTTGCTGTGGTAGCTTGGGATGCCCTCAAACTTGCATTCATCCACTGGCTTCTATCTCCCCAGTACCGGCATGAAAGGAGTATGTATCATGCCCTGTTGAAGATACAGTTTTGTTAAGCAACAAAATATGGCAGTGATTCAGTGTTGATATTCTGTTCAAGGTTGTGCCTAGAAGGTCTTTTCGATATCAGGAGAGCTTAGTGATAGTTCAGGGATGGCTGTCCCCTCACAATTGCCTTGCTTGTGGTTAGAGTAGAAAGGCCAGTGTGAAAATGACACTCATTCCAGTCAACGTATGACTTCTTGAATTGTGTGGCTAGTAAAAGTATAAGGGTGATTGTTTTAGTTTGCCTTAAGTACATTGAAAAGGTTATTTAAATAAATGTTCAATTGAGGCATCTATTTGGGAAAAAGAGCCTTTTCAAGAAAGGGCAAAAGACATGGCACTTATGATGTCAAGATACCAGTGCTGGTCCTGGTTCCTAGGGCCTGTAATCCTGGCTAGCTTGGAAAGCATATATAAAGTACTTAAAAAATAAACTTACATGCCATAAGTTTCCATGAAAAAGACAAGCACACATGTATTTTAAAGAAAATTGTGCGAATACCTAACACTATGTCCTTATTTCATATGATTAGAATAGAGCAGGACTTTTGAAGTATGTATTTTATTATCCTCACCTTTACATGGGATAATGAGATTCACCCTTAGAAAATGGAATTTGTCTATTTGTTTCAAAACTTATTTCAAGATTCTCTTTGTTCACTTATATTCGACATTTCCATGTTTTCCTATTTAAAGTGGATAAATTTAAACTCATTACTGTTCAGCACAATTTTTAAAAATCTAGTGTAAATACCCAGTAAAGAAAAATTGTAGCAATACATTAACAGTGGCCTCATTAACAAAGGGCCAGACTCTGAAAGAATAAAAGCACATGGAAACTGTGCAGAAAAGCACACAGGCCAAATAAATGTATGTGCACACACACCATCAGTTCATTGGGTTGATGTTTAATCCTAGATGCAATTGTGTTGAGAGCTGGGACTTTAGGTGATGTGTCTAGATGCAGAGATTTGTGTCTTAAAGTCACCACAGGCCTGTATGCTAAAGATGAGTTGACAGTCAATAGCGTAATAGGCATTTAGAAGTCTCTTTTCATAAAAAGCACGGACTCTACACTTGGACCCACAAGGTAAATATGTGAAGGAAGAAAGCCTGGCAGGTTTTCCTTCATTTGGTCTTCGTCTTCTTGGCTGAGATTCCATCTTGAGTCTGCCTAATATCATCTGTTCTCAAGTCTAAAGGGACAAAGATAAGTCATTATCCTTAGTCTTTCTCCACAGTCCCGGAGTAATAGAAGTATACAAGCAGCTCCCTTTGGAATGAATTCATGTCTACCTTATTGTTAGTGATTCAACCACAGCTACAGACATGTAGTTTTCTTTACTCATGTGCCATCAATAGACTGTTATATTTCTGGGCACTTTTTATGGTACATACTTCTTCCAAGTAGCTTCTGGACATAAACAAATCTCCTTTCAATACGTTGTGAAGGTTACTGTATAAGTAGAGCACTTAAAAATAGCCACTAGGGGCTGGAGAAGTTACTCTGTGGTTAAGAGTACTTGCTGCTTGTGCAGTGGACCAGGGTTCAGTTCCCAGCAACCACATGATGGTTTGCAACCAGCAATAACTCTAGTTCCAGGGGTTCTGATGCCGCCTTTTTACCTCTATAGGCATCAGACACACACACAAACATACATGCAGGCAAAACATTAATACACACAAAAGAAAATAAATCTTTATAAAAATGTAAAAGACAGCCACTAATATATTTGTTGTAAGCCTTAAATGTATTTTTGGTTCAATATCTTTTCATAATTTCCTCAAATTGGATAAAAACCTCTCTTCTGTCCGAAGTCTTAAGAGCAGGTACAGGTCAAAATGTACCCTTATTGCTGTTCAGGGCACAGTGCCCTGGATGTTTGAGAGCTCTCTTCCTTAGTCAGAATTAATCTATCCTCATATTTCATATGTCCTAATTTCATTAAGGGCATTAAATATGGTATAATGTTCAATTTTAAAGGTAAATTAATAGGACAGAAGCACACCCTGAAAATGATAATTAAAACAATGAAACCTCAAATTTTCTGGGAGTATGTGAGGTAAATATTTTTTAAAAGCACTAACTTAGTTAATTAGGACCCATTGTATCAGGGAACTACTGGCATGAGGAAAGAGTGTAGTCCTTCAACATCATCAGCTTTAGTTTCTCCTTTTTCCCCTTAACATTGAACCTGAATTTGAAACCACATCTTTTTGGACAGTCTGTGTGGGGATGAGGCTGACTGTGGATGTATTTATTCAGTGATTTTAGAATTGAACTAATGAACGTAAAGGTATATTCTCTATTGTCCCGGAGACTGTGATCCGTGTGAAGTGCTAGTCATTTGTGTGGTTTCTATTTGCATAGTTCAAGCTCAAATTAATTAAGAAACTGAAAGTCACTCAAAAAAAGACTATGGGTTCATATTTGGGCCACTGTTTATCTGTCTTTGGGGTTTCTTGACCTGTGGTTGAAATGGTATGAAATAGTATGATTGCAAACTATCCATGAATGTACCTGTTTGCATGCCTATTACTTAGAAAAACACTTATTTTTTATCACATAAGTAATAAATGTATCTAATAGGAATCCTCCTCAATTGCAATGTATTTCATTAAAGTGAAAAAAAAACATTTCCTTTTGATAGACTAGTAACAACAAATATAAGTTTATAAATCAAATATTGCTAATATTTTAGGAAATGTTTATAGTTTAAAATAATATCGCAAATTTACATTCTTATGAGAGATTAACCCATCTTTATTCTAAACTTTTAAGAATAGAATTTTGTTAATTCTAATATTTGAAATATTTCATACCTTGTGGAATTCTGTAGACACTTTCCATCATTATCAAAGGAGAGACATAGAACGTATTCTTCCTGTCTTCACATAATTTGCAGCATGTTGAACAATCTGTGTCTAATAACACTGGCAACAATGACATATTGTTGCTAATAGTGATATAATTTATCATCATCACCATCATCACCTACCAGCATCATCAGACATAGAATCTGTCCTATCCCTTCCAGGCTGCCCCCCAGTGCCCTCCCACTTCTGATTGTCCTGCCTCTAACTGCCAAGCACTGGGATTACAGGACTGCTGTAACAGGCCTATCTTACGCAGACACAGAGATCAGACCTGGAGCTTGCTGCATGCTAGACAAACATTCTGCCAACTGAGTGGCATCCTCACACATGTTATCTAGAGGTGACCACTGCCCATAATAGAGCTGTGTTCCAGGAGTTCTCCAGTGCAGAGCTGTAGCAGGTCACTATTGGAATTGTATTCTTTTTTGTTTTGTTTTGTTTTTTTGTTTGTTTTGTTTTTTTTAATATTTTTTATTACGTATTTTCTCAATTACATTTCCAATGCTATACCAAAAGTCCCCCATACCCCCCCCCCACTCCCCTACCCACCCATTCCCACTTTTTGGCCCTGGCATTCCCCTGTACTGGGGCATATAAAGTTTGCATGTCCAATGGGCCTCTCTTTCCAGTGATGGCCGACTAGGCCATCTTTTGATACATATGCAGCTAGAGACAAGAGCTCCGGGGTACTCGTTAGTTCATAATGTTGTTCTACCTATAGGGTTGCAGATCTCTTTAGCTCCTTGGATACTTTCTCTAGCTCCTCCATTGGGGGCCCTGTGATCCATCCAATACCTGACTGTGAGCATCCACTTATGTGTTTGCTAGGCCCTGGCCTAGTCTCACAAGAGGCAGCTATATCAGGGTCCTTTCAGCAAACGCTTGCTAGTGTATGCAATGGTGTCATCGTTTGGAGGCTAATTATGGGATGGATCCCTGGATATGGCAGTCTCTAGATGGTCTATCCTTTTGTCTCAGCTCCAAACTTTGTTTCTGTAACTCCTTCCATGGGTGATTGTTCCCAATTCTAAGAAGGGGCAAAGTGTCCACCCTTTGGTCTTCATTCTTCTTCAGTTTCATGTGTTTTGCAAATTGTATCTTATATCTCGGGTATCCTAAGTTTCTGGGCTAATATCCACTTATCAGTGAGTACATATCATTTGAGGTTTTTTGTGATTGTGTTACCTCACTTAGGATGATGCCCTCCAGGTCCAACCATTTGCCTAGGAATTGTATTCTTAAATGTGTTTATAAAAATGCAGAAATCTTGGCCCTGTTCTGGACTGACTTGCTCTGGTTTCTTTTGTGTTGTTGATCTAAAACAGTAAGTCTCATAGTTACTTTGTTATTTATTTGAACTCTCTTAAAATTGTGTTCAGACACTTGAATAAAATAGAGGTGACTTTAACTTATTATAAATCCCGAGTCTACAAATCCTGAAAACAAGAACTATGCCCATGGCATCCGCATCTTCATTCTGATCCCTTCAGAGTTTCTGCTTGTATCTTTTAATTCTGATTACATCATAGTGGGTTACATAAGACAATTCTTATGCAAGCTAATAAACGTACTTTGAACATGTCCTTCCACTCCATACTTGTATCCTAAGAATTCATCCTCCCCCACTCTTGCCTCTCTTGCTTCTTCTATCTTGTCTCTTGCCCCCTTGCTCCCACCTCATCACTCCTTTCTCCCCCTCTCTCCATGTGGCTGTGGCTGACCTCTCCTTCTCTACTCTCTCCTTCTCTCTGCCTTTCTCTGCCTCTACTACTCTCTTAACTCCCTTCCCCATGCCCTAAATAAACTTCTATACTAAAAAAAAAATAATAATAATAAAAAGAATTCATCCTCCCAACCCACCCACCCCCCCCAAAAAATAAACCTCTAATGGATTATAGTTGGTGCTGGTTACTTCTAACTTGGATACTCCCAAATAGACTGGCCACATCCAGTGTTTTTGAAGATGATTTCCAGGCCATCTGTGTAGGCAGAGGAAGATGGACCACTGTTCTATAGCCTTGTCTTCATCCTGAAAGCTTTCTCCTGAAAACTGGGCTCTCATTATTCTCTCTTTTTTATCTCAAGTGCACTTTCCAAACATTTACAAGACCAAGACTGACATCATTTAGCATTTGTAAAGAATGGCTTGAGTCAGCTTGTATGATAACATATCTCTAGCCATTTAGCACTGCTGCTTCATTTGGACTTCTGACCTTCAACATGCCCATATATTGTGCAATCTAAAAAGGAAATATTCCACTAGCCATTTGCTCCTCAAACTTGAGGGAGCACTTAGCCCTAAGCAGCAATTGAACATATGTTTTCCAAATGACGTAGATGCCCTTTTCTTCAGAATTTAGGAAAGTAGTACAGTGATGGCTTTCCTTTCAACTTTCAGCTTTATCATCCTTTGATCACCACACCTGCCTCTCTACTTCATAATTCTTGGTAACGTCATTTAGTTCCATGCTCCAGTATAGTGTGGGATACTCTGCTAAGCTTTGAGGACTAAGACCCATATGCTGAAGTAATAGTTACAAAATGAGACTGTACATTGGAACACACTAAATTGTCACTTTTATAGGTTACAGTTGGTAAATTATTAGCAGTTTCTTGTAGCTTAATGTAATACTGTGCTGTCAGTGCAATGTCTTTAAAATGTTAATTAAGACATTATAGCAGAGGCATGGTGTTAGGCGACAGTGGAAAGCCTGGAAAGGTGAATCATGATTTTGGATTGAGAGAAAAACATAAACCCCATTTGCTCCATTTAAGGACCAGGCATGATTTTGAAAAAAGGCTGTAAGGCACCAGCTCCAGGAACAGAACAAAAAATCCAGAACAAGATCATAAAACCCCTTTTCAAAGAATAGCCTGAGGATAACCACAAAAATGGAGAAATATCTTATCTCAGAATGGGGCCATCTGTGTTGGGCAGCCCTATCTTATCCTGTGGTTAAACATTCATGACATAGGAATGCAGACCACTGGTCACCTGTGACCCCATAGCACCCACCAGTGAAATTTTAGATTACCTAATCCTTCTAGAGAGCTCACCTAGTTTCCTATAAGAAAACTTGTGTGCCTTTGTTTGGGGTAACCATTTTGGAGAATGGCTGAGATCTGCTGGATGTTTCTGCAGAACACTTTTTGTCTTTGCATGCTATCTGAATCTGGGATCTTCCTTCAGCAGTTTTCGGACCCTTACAGGATAAGAGTATTTTGCATACAAAGGGAAAACCTTTTATGCTTGAAGATCACAAGTACCAAAACACATTTTGGGAAATATAAAATGCATGCATGCTGCTAAAAACTCAAGTAGCTACATTGGATAGGTTCAGACTTACCATTTACTAACTGTAAGACCATAACATTTACAGGAAACTTTCTCTGTATCTCAGTGAACTCAAGGCCAAACTGGTCAATAAAGAGAATAAGAAAATGCAGGAGATTCAGCTCTGGGGCAAAGCTGTTGTCCAGCAAATGTGGGCTCTGGTCCCAGTAAAGAAGATGCTATGAAACCGTTTGCTGTTAGTTTCTAAAGCTTCCAAGTTCTTTGTCTTGTCAATGTGGTCATTGCATCTAAAAAATGAAGATCACATTTTACTAATGCATAAGGAGGGTGAGTGCAGGTCATAGTTCTCCAGGGAAATCTGAGGAGCCATCAACAACTGTTCCATAAACTTAACTAAAGTATAAGTCAGTAGAAGTAGTTCTTTGAATTGTAGCCCTCTAGTGGGCATGTTGTGAATGATGTTGAAGTCAACCTTGTGACAGAAAAATAGGGATGGAGAATGAGGAACCATAGGATGAGTCCTTGAAGAGGCACGAAGTGTTGCTCATGGCATTAGATCTAAGATGGCTCCTGGCACACAAGTGGGACAGCAAAAAGGAACTGAGGCCAGAGTGGTGGCTGATTCCTCCATCTTCATGGAAGGCCATACTGTGGCAATACTCCCCTGCTCCCCACATTCCTTCTGAGTTACCTCTTAGGCAAGGTTTTGAACTCAGCAGAGAGATCCACAGTCCCTAGTAAAGGTAACACTTCCAGGCACTCTAACATGCCCAGGATCATAGGATCTCGGGATCCCAGGACCCCAGGAGCTTGGTCATACCAGTTTCTCAGGGTCTCAGAGAAAGCTTGACTGCAAAGAACTCTTGACACACCCAGAATCTCCGGATCACGGGATCCCAGAATCACAGGATCACAGGGAAAGCTGAACTCTGAGGAGTTCTGACTCAACCGGGATTACAGGAAGTATGGGCTCCAATTAGATATATCGAGGGCAGGGAGCAATTGAGATAATCAGATGGCAGGAGCCAAGCATAAGAACAGAAGCAACAGAAACCAAGGTTACTTGGCATCATCAGAACCCAACTTTCCCACCATAGCAAGTCCTGAATACACCATCACACCAGAAAACAGAGATATGTATCCAAAGTCACTTCTTATGTTGATGATGGAGGACTATAAGAAGGACATAAATAACTCCCTTACGGAAATACAGGAGAACACAAGTTAACAGGTAGAAGCCCTTAAAGAGGAAGCACAAAAATCCATTAAAGAATTATAGGAAAACACATCCAAACAGGTGAAAGAATTAAACAAAATCATCTAGGATCTGGAAATGGAAGAAGAAACAACAAAGAAATCACAAAGAGAGACAATTCTGGAGACAGAAAACCTAGGAAAGAAGTCAGGAGCCATCACCAACAGAAGACAAGAGAGAGAAGAGAGAATCTCAGGTGCAGAAGAAACCATAGAAAACATTGACACAACAAACAAAGAAAATGTGAAATGAAAAAAGCTCCTAACCCAAAACATCCAGGGAATCCAGAACACAATGAGAAGACCAAATCTAAGGATAATAGGAGGATAGAAGGAGGATTTCCAACTTAAAGGGCCAGTAAATATCTTCAACAAAATTATAGGAGAAAACTTCCCCAACCTAAAGAAAGAGATCCTGATGAACATACAAGAAGCCCACAGAACTCCAAATAGACTGGACCCGAAAAGAAATTCCTCCTGTCACATAATAATCAAACACCAAATGCACTAAACAAAGAATACTAAAAGCAGTAAGGGAAAAAGATCAAGTAATATACAAAGACAGACCTATCAGGATTACACCCAACTTCTCCCCAGAGACTATGAAATCCAGAAGATCCTTGGCAGATGTCATAGAGATGCTAAGAGAACACAAATGCCAGCCCAGGCTACTATACCCAGCAAAACTCTGAATTACCATAGATGGAGAAACCATAGTATTCCATGACAAAACCAAATTTACACAATACCTTTCCACAAATTCAGCCCTTCAAAGGATAATAAAGGGGAAACTCCAACACAAGGAGGGAAACTATGCTCTAGAAAAAGCAAGAAAATAATCTTTCAACAAACCGAAAAGAAGATAGCCACATGAACAGAATCCCAACTCTAACAAAAAACAGGAAACAACAATGACTTTTCCTTAGTATCTTTTAATATCAATAGACTCAATTGCCCAATAAAAAGACATAGACTAACAGACTGGTTACGTAAACAGGACCCAACATTTTGCTGCATATAAGAAACCCACTTCAGTGACAAAGACAGACACTACCTCAGAGTAAAAGGCTGGGAAACAATTTTCTAAGCAAATGGTCTGAAGAAACAAGCTGGAGTAGCCATTCTAATATCAAATAAAATCAAATTTCAACCTAAAGTCATAAAATAAGGAGGGACACTTCATACTCATCAAAGGTAAAATTTACCAAGATGAACTCTCACTTCTGAACATCTATGCTCCAAATGCAAGGGCATCCACATTCATTAAAGAAACTTTACTAAAGCTCAAAACACACATAGCCCCACATACAATAATAGTGGGAGACTTCAACATCTCACTCTCATCAATGGACAGATCATGGAAACAGAAAGTGAACAGAGACACAGTGAAACTAACAGACTTAACAAATATCTCTAGAACATTTCATCCCAAAACAAAAGAATATACCTTCTTCTCAGCACCTCATGGTACCTTCTACAAAATTAACCATATAATATAGGTCGCAAAACAGGCCTCAACATTTACAAGAAGATTGAAATAATTCCATGCATCCTATCAGATCACCACGGACTAAGGCTTATCTTCAATAACAACATTAAAAATAGAAAGCCCACATACACGTGGAAGGTGAACAACACTCTACTTAATGGTAACTTGGTCAAGGAAGAAATAAATTAAAGATTTTCTAGAATTTAATGAAAATGAAACCACAACATACCCAAAGAAAAACTCATACCTTTGAGTGCCTCCAAAAGGAAACTGGAGAGAGCATACACTACCATCTTGACAGCACACCTAAAAGCTCTAGACCAAAGAGAAGCAAATTAACCCAAGAGGAATAGATGGCAGGAAATAATCAAAATCATGGCTGAAATCAACCAAGTGGAAAGAACCATACAACAAATCAACCAAACCAGGAGATTTTTTTTTTTTTTTGAGAAAATTAACAAAATAGATAAACCCTTAGCCTGACCCACTAGAGGGCACAGAGAGAGCATCCTAATTAACAAAATCAGAAATGAAAAGGGAACCATAACAACAGAAACTGAGGAAATCCAAAAAAGTCATGAGCTCCTACTGCAAAAGCCTATACTCAACACAAATGGAAAATCTGGATGAAATGGAATTTTTTTCTAGACAGATACCAGGTGCCAAAGTTAATTCAGGATCAGAGGACTCATCTAAACTGTCTCATAACCCCTAAATAAATAGAAGCAGTCACTAACCAAAAAAAAAAAAAAAAAAGGCCAGGACCTGATGGGTTTAGTGTAGAATCCTGTCAGACCTTCAAAGAAGATGTAATACCAATAGTCTTCAAACTATTCCATAAAATAGAAACAGAAGGAACACTACCCAGTTCATTCTATGAAGCCACAGTTATGCTGATACCAAAACCTCACAAAGACACAACAAAGAAAGAGAACTTCAGACCAATTTCCCTTATGAATAGCTATAGAAAAATACTCAATAAAATTCTTACAAACCGAATCCAAGAACACATCAAAACTATCATTCACCACTATCAAGTAGGCTTCGTCTCAGGGGTGCAGGAATGGTTCAATATGGGTCAATCCATCAATGTAATCCACTACATAAACTCAAAGAAAAAATAAAATGATTATTTCATTGGATAATGAAAAAGCATTTGACAAACTTCAACATCCCTTCATGTCAAAAGTCCTAGAAAGATTAGGAATTCAAGTCCCATACCTGAACATAGAAAAAGCAATATACAGCAATCCAGTAGTGAACATCAAACTAAATGGAGAGAAACTTGAAGCAACCCCACGACAATAAGGGACTAGGTAAGGCTCTCCACTCTCTCCCTACCTATTCAATATAGTGCTTGTAGTCCTAGTCAGAGCAATTAGACAACAAAAGGAAGTCAAAGGATACAAATTAGAAAGGAAGAAGCCAAAATATCACTATTTGCAGATGATATGACAGTATACTTAAGTGACTCCAAAACTTCCACCAGAGAAGTCTTTAACCCGATAAACAGCTTCAGCAAAGTGGCTGGATATAAAATTAATTCAAACAAATCAGCAGCTGTCTTCTACTCAAAGGATAAACAGACTGAGAAAGAATTTAGGAAACATCACTCTACACAATAGTCACAAATAATATAAAATATGTTGGTGTGAATCTAACTAAGGAAGTAAAAGATCTTTATAATAAGAACTTCAAGTCTCTGAAGAAAGAAATTGAAGATCTCAGAAGATACAAAGATCTCCCATGCTCATGGGTTGGCAGGATTAATATAGCAAAAATGGCAATCTTGCCAAAAAGCTCTATACCTATTCAATGCAATCCCCATCAAAATTTCAACCAATTCTTCATAGAGTTAGAAAGAGAAATTTGCAAATTCTTTTGGAATAACAAAAGACCCAGGATAACAAAAACTATTCTCAACAATAAAAGAACTTCCAGGGAAATCACCATCCCAGACCCCAAGCTGCATTACAGAGCATTAGTGATAAAAACTGCATGGTATTGGTGACAGACAGGAAGATCAATGGAATAGAATTGAAGACCCAGAAATGAACCCACACACCTATGATCATTTGATTTTTGACAAAGGATCTAAAACCATTCAATGGAAAAAAGCATTTTCAACAAATGGTGCTGGCTCAACTAGTGGTTAGTCTGTAGAAGAAGGCAAATCAACTCATTCTTATCTCCTTGTACAAAACTCAAGTCCAAGTGGATCAAGGACTTTCACATAAAACCAGATACACTGAAACTTATAGAAAAGAAAGTGGGGAAGAGCCTCGAACATATGGGCACAGGGGGAAAATTCCTGAACAGAACATCAATGGCTTGTGATATAAGATCAAGAATTAAGAAATCATACCTCATAAAACTGCAAAACTTCTATAAGGCAAAAGACACTGTCAAGAAGACAAGAAGGCAACCAACAGATTGGGAAAAGATCTTCACCAATCCTGCATCTGACAGAGAGCTAATATACAATATATACAAAGAACTCAAGAAGTTAGGCTCTAAAGAAACAAATTTCTGTATTGAAAGTGGGGTACAGAGCTAAACAAAGAATCCCAGCTGAGGAATACTGAATGGCTGAAAAGCACCCCCCCCCAAAAAATGTTCAACATTCTTAGTCATCAGGGAAATGCAAATCAAAACAACCCTGAGATTCCACCTCACACTAGTCAGAATGGCTAAGATCAAAACCACAGGTGACAGCAGCTGCTGGTGAGGATATGAAGAAAGAGGAACACTCCTCCATTGCTAGTGGGATTGCAAGCTGGTACAACCACTCTGAAAATCAGTTTGGCGGTTACATACAGTTTGGACATAAAACTTCGTGAGGACCCAGCAATACCACTCCTGGTCATATACCCAGAGGATGGTCCAACATGTAGTAAGGACACATGCTACACTATGTTCATAGCAGCCTTATTTATAATAGCCAGAAACTAGAAAGAATCCAGATATCCCTCAACAGAGGACTGTATACAGAAAATGTGGTACATTTACACAATGGAGTACTACTCAGCTATTAAAAATAATGAATTTTTTTAATTCATAGGCAAATGGATGGAACTAGAAAATACCATCCTGAGTGAGGTAACCCAATCACAAAAGAACAAACATGATAAACACTCACTGATAAGTGGATATTAGCCCAGAAGCCCAGAAGTTCAGAATACCCAAGATACAATTCACAAACCACATGAAATTGAAGAAGGAAAACCATAGTATGGATACTTATATCCATCTTAGAAGGGGGAACAAAATACCCATGGAAGGAGTTATAAAGACAAAGTGTGGAGTAGAGACTGAAGAAATGACCATCTAGAGACTGACTCACCTGGGGATCTATTCCATTTACACTCACGAAATCCAGACACTGTTGTGAATGCCAACAAGTGCTTGCTGACAGGAGCCTGATATAGCTCTCTCCTGAGAGGCTCTACCAGTGCCTCACAAATACAGAGGTGGATGCTCACAACCATCCATTGGGCTGAGCATAAGATTCCCAATGAAGGAGCTAGAGAAAGGATCCAAAAAGATGAAGGGGTTTGCAGCCCCATAGGAGGAGCAACAATATGAACTAGCCAGTACCGCCGGAGCACCCAGGGACTAAACTGCCAACCAAAGAGTACACATGATGGGACTCATGGCTCCAGCTGCATGTGCAGCAGAGGATGTCCTAGTCAGACATCACTGGGAGGAGAGGTCCTTTGTCTTATGAAGGCTGTATGCTCCAGTATGGGGGAATGCCAGGGCCAGAAACTGGGATGGGTGGGTTGGTGAGCAGGAGAAGGGGATGGGGGAGGGTGTTTTTTGGAGGGAGAACCAGGAAAGGGGATAACATTTGAAATGGAAATAAAGAAAATATACAATAAAAAAAAAGATTTAGTCAGATATCCTGCTGTGCACTAGGCCTGTTTATCCTGCCTTTAGGAGAACAATGTGACAACCACCCTTATCTTAGATTTTCTTTGTCACTCACTTTCACAGCATACGCTAATGTATAGCTTTAATCTTAAAAATGAAATTTTCCATGCCCCTGTCTTAGAGTAATGAATGTGTATATGTGTTATGGTAATCAATTGCTGAAAGTAGCCAAGAGATTGGAAGTAACTTTATACCACAACTGTCTGCTTTAAATGCTGAAAGTGACGTGGATGTAGTTTGATAATGGTAATATTTGCAGTCCTGTTGGCTATCAAGGTCAGTTGGGGTTAGTTGGAGTTAGTAACTTAATCCTTTTGTAAAAACTGTTAAAGATTATTGTAAAGTATCCCATTCCTTTCCCATATCATATTTTCTGTGCTGTACAATAAATACAGAGCAAGGTCCTATGTATGTTAGAGTCATACATCCATGTGTAAGGACAGTCAGACATTAGGGTAAACATAAAACAGACAGACTACAAACAAACCAGAAACACTGAAGCAACAGTGTTTCATATTATCTCTTTGGATTTCCCTGTCAGTGAAGGCAAAGACTTTATTCACTACTAGCAGATTGAAGACATAGGGTTAGAAGTGAAAAATTCAAACATGGTCTTGCTCTTGGTCATATAAATTCAAGGTGAAGGGCAATGTGACACCAGGTATATTTTGGGCTTATCTTTAATGCTGTTAACCGGGAACAGATACCCAGCTATAGTGAAGTGACATTTGATAAAAGGGTTTTTTCTTAGTTTGATGAATGAGCGTAACATGTACTGTAACCAATTAGCAGTATATGTGTGAATTTATATCTTGAATAATGCTTTCCATTCCAAAGATCAAACACCCAACTCTTCCTTTCTACCGTACACTAGTGTCATTGTGAGCTTCAAAGTGTGACAGTGTAAAAGGTCTGTACTTTCTCATATGTCAGGTTTATTTTTGCCTTTTTAGATCCTTTATCATTTCATGAAATTTTGAGAATAAGTTTACTTATTCTGAAATATAGTCATGATGAAGTCTTAGTAAGGACTACACTGGATCTATGGATCGATTTAGAGAGAATGTGCACCACAGTGATCCAGGCACTGACAGAACCTTCCATATAGTTAGACTTTTTAGGTCTCTTTCTGTTGGATTTGACAGTTGAATTCTGGGTAGTGTTCATTAATTTTTATGTTATTTGGTAAGTCCTCAATCTGAGCATAACTGATGTTATGAAGCAGATAGTCCCATGCTGTGGGACGCTCCCTGAGAAATGCAGAAGGTTCCTGACCTCTCCTTCCTAGATGCCAGATGCTCCCCTTATCTGAGCTGTGACAGCCAAAAGATTCCCAGCCGTCACCAAATAGCCCTGTGGGCAAAGTTGTTTCTGCTTGAGAACAACATATTAGTTTTATTTTAGAAATCTGATGCTGTGGTTGCTGTAAATAGTTACATTTAAAAAAATTCACTTGTGTTTATGCATTGATATTATGTTTCTTGTATTCTGAAATCTTGCTATATTTACCATGAAGCTCTGATAGGATTTTAAGTCAATTCTGAATAGTTTGTATGCATAAAATCATATCTGAGAAAATAATTTCTCTATATTTATGTTCATTTCTCTTATGTATTTTTTTAATTGTACAGGGTTGGAATTCTTGTACAATGTTGAACAGAAGTGGTCACAGACCTAGGTTGACAATAAGACCAGGGACATCTACAGTAAGGACTGATAAGGAAGAATCCCAATATATCACATAAGAAATTTTGTAAACCAAGTCAAATTATTTTCTCCTCAACAAAAGTTGGTCCAAGCAATCCCTCCTGAGAACTTCATTGTGATTTAAGATGCAAGCAAGATGGTCAGAAGTGTGAGCATCTTTCCTATGTGACCATATTGGAAGCAAGGGAGGTAACTGGAGTGAGTGAGTGTGTTTATTATAAATCACTTATTCTTCAAGAATCATCACCTTTTTTTCCCTCAGAGGACAAAGAGAGACTAAAGAGAGAAGCAACAGTGTTTCATATTATCTCTTTGGATTTCCCTGTCAGTGAAGGCAAAGACTTTATTCACTGCAGTAATCGCAGCAATTACAAACTTGCTTGGTATGTCATGAGTATGCATCAAATACATGCTGTCTTTATGAGTATTTAGATATAAATACATTAAAAGGAGGCATGTAGGGGAACAACAAGGGATATAGTCAAAGACACAAATCAGGGGTAATATAACTTGGAAAGGTTTTTTATGTAGATGCTTTTAGAATTTCCTATATAAGAAACTGGGAACTAGTAAATATATTTAATGCAATATAGTGATCAGAACATTAGCATGGAGGGGAATTTTGAGTGTAAAGGGTCTAAAGGTCCAGAAGTCTAGGAAACATGACAAAGCAGAAACACAGCAATCTTCTTTTATTTGCCCTCTCGGCTGTCAGAGAGATGGTAAATATCTCAGACCTTGCCAGGTTCGTGGTTGAGCAGACTTTGACTCAAAGATGGAGTCAAAGTGCAAAGATGATAATTCTGGCAATTCAAATATTTCAATGAGAAGGCACAGAATACTTTTAAGTAAAGATGTAAATTTGTGTGTGTGTGTGTGTGTGTGTGTGTGTGTGTGTGTAGGGGGATATTGTACATAGAGTTTGAGTGCTCATTATTTCAAGCTTTAACTGGAGTGTCTTAGAACATTTCTCAGCCAGGTGGTGGCAGCATGTTTTTAATGTCAGCATTTGGGAGGCAGAGGCAGCTGGATCTCTGTGTTTGCGGGCAGTCTCATCTATAGAGAAAGTTGCAGGACAGCCAAGGCTACATAGAAGAACCTGGTCTTGAAAAAAAAACAAGTACACAAACAAAAAACATTTCTCCTGTGAATAAGATAGATGAGAAAGACTAGAAAATGAGGCTTTTTGTGGCAGTCAATAGAGTGTAGCTCTATAATGGATTAAATGATACTGCCCATTTGTGGTAAAAGACTTCTCAGAGAGAAAGACATTTCATTTTCCTAAAAATGCTTTTGAAATATTGCAGAAAATATGCTTAATGATGAAATTGTAAAATGTCCTAATAAAGACAGAAAAAAATGTACAAGGATGTTTACTGAGAAAAGATGCCTCCCTGACAGTTATCAACTGAATCTGAAGCAGGCTGTCATGGGGCCAAGTTGGACTGCAACACACTTCAGATAAAGACCACAGCCTTGAGTGACTATTGATGGTGTGAGAAAGGGCAAGACCATTGTTTGTCAGGTTTGGGCATAGAGATAAATAGAAGAGTGTTGTGCAGCCCCTAACAGTGTTGTACTGCCCAGCATTTCAGTCTCAGCTTTGCAGGAACTGAGAGCACCTGAGTGACTGCTACTCTTCTCTGCAGTTACAGCTCTAGGACCACCCCTTTCCTTCTATTCCCTAGGCAAATACTAAGACGCAGCTACTGACTCAACCCCACTTTTTGGCAATAGTCAAATCATGACACTCACTTTGCCTATCTTCAGAATTATCTACTAGAAAACATTTAGCAATGATTGCCTCACAATTTCCTGCTAAGGAAATAGCTCTTTTTTTTTTTCTCCAGTCGAATGGTGTCTCTTGTTATAAGAGAAAGAACAATTGCAACTCAACTTCAAAGAGAATTTTTATATTAATATATCTATGTTGTATGAGTTGTGTACATGTATATGTGGCTGCATATGTACCACAGTGTGCCTGTAGACATCAGAGGACAATCTATGGGTGTCACATACCTCCTGAGGTTGTGTAAGTCCTGGGGATGGAACTCTGGTCATCAGTCTTGTGGAGAACACTACCCACTGAGAATTCTTGCTGGTTCTCAAGTTTGTTGTTTCTCTCTCTCTCTCTCTCTCTCTCTCTCTCTCTCTCTCTCTCTCTCTCTCTCTCTCTCTCTCCCCTCTCTGTCTGTCTCTTTTGCTATCTCTCTCTCCCTTCTCCTCTCTCCCTCCCCCCTCCTCATGTGTGTGTGTGTATGTGTGTAGTGGTATGGCTGTGGGCATCTTTACTATCATTTTTACAATAGCAAAGATAACTCTTAAAAGCAAGGCAGAGGAAAATAGTCACTCTTAAACAGGATTCATGTTACCAGTATAAAGTTTCTTTTAAAGGTATAGAGAAAGTTCAGAGAAATAAACAAGGATCACTTACAGCTGGTTGAGTTTATGCTCTACCAATTCTACCAATTGGTGCTGGGCAGAGAAGACATGAAGGCTGCTGAATCCAGCCTAGGCCCTGTGGGTCAAAACTCGGGCCTAGATTCATACTTCTCACTCTGGAAGGCAAGAGTACCCCTCATAAATTACACTGTGCACACTGAGCATCCCTACTGTGGGGACAAGGACAATTTTTATACTAACTCACCATGAGAAGCTACTAGATGAAGGATGACCATCTTGGGCTTCAGTCATTTAAACAATCATGAATAACATGATCAATGCTCATGTAACATGGTGGGTACCACTTGTGTCCATCACATCACAGAACAGGGACTGTGAGACTAAGATTGGGCTCCATGTCGTCAGAGCATTCACAGCATGTGTTTCTTTTGCATTTTCTCCATCAGGGAGGCCAGGCAAGGGGCAGTGTTGTCCTAAAACTGCCTCTAAACAGAAGATTCTGTGGTCCTGAGTGATTTCTACTCACGGGGGTCTAAAGGAAGGGAGTGCTTACCTCATGCATCGAAGTTCCTGTCAGAAGTGAGGAGCTCAGAGAATAGACACAGTTAAAGTTGTGCTCACTCTTGTTTGTCTATTGTTTCTTCTCCCTTGTTTGGACAAACATTCACCTGCTTGGTTTGATAAATACCTTCCCCTGGAACTAAGACTTCTGGCAGTGACATGGATCAGTGGATTGGGGTGTTCAATCATCACCCAGGACAAAACTTGACCCTTAGGGACATCTGACAGCACTGAATCAAATGGAAGATAGAACTGATTTCTGCAGTGACAATTTTGTAATTTGGGTCTCCTTAAAAAACACATAACTAGTATAAGAATATGCTTTTGTTTTAATCCCAGATGTGGAATATGGGGCTGCTTCAGATTGTTCACAGTATCTGACAATGATGTGTCTCATGCTCCAGCAGGCATGTGATTTTGCCAGGAGCAGATAGTTTCTGTGATTGTGTAACAATGGGAATTCTTGGGACTTTTCTGAGGGTATATAAATGCTAGGACCCAGAGAGGTGAGGTGAGCTGTTGGTTGGTTGCTATTGGTCATGGTTCGTTAAGTAGTCATGTGCAAAGAAAGAACAAGAAGAAATTAAATATACTGACACCAAAGATTAAACTTGCCCTAAGGAACTTGATGGCCCTAATCATCAGGAAGTAGCCAACAACAATGCCCCACCCCACCCCACCCCCACTCCATCTTTCTCCTCTATCCTTTTCTCTCGTATCTAGTGTTAGGGGGTTAGGTGGGAGAAAAGGGGTGGAGAAGTATGGAAGCAAAAAGAAACCAAAAAGTATCAACTGAGAGTTACAGACCTTAGACAAGCTAGTATGTGCACTGGCTTGAATATGGCATCACCAGACACAGAAGCTTCTCCTTTAGCTTTTATTGATATGTGAGTATGAAGGTGTTGCTTAATCTCCATGATCAACATCGTTATTCTATGATTCAGAGTACTGCATCTTATGTTTGCTTTTGCTAATTAAATTTTTATAGTTTGTATTCAGCAAAGAAATATGTTCCAAGGCATCAGAGAGTGAAGTTACCTTTGGTAATATTTTGTCGCAAGGACTGTAGGTTAACTCAGAAATATAACAGCAAACATTTGGAAACTGCCCATGGTCATCCAATCTCTCATTCAGACAAAAAAAAAAAAAAAACAGGCAGCAGTATAAATTACTTCCCTTTTATTATCTAAATCAAGAAGCTTACCTTGAACAAAAAAGGTTTTATCACTAGGCTGGTTAGGACCTAAGATTTACTGTAATGATTTCAAAGCTTATGCACATACAGTTAGCCTGTACAGTATAAAGAGTAATTACCATTCTACATTTTGTATTTAAAAAGGAAGTCATTGGCTTCCAGGAAGAAACTATCAGAACAATGTGACTGCAAGTGAATTAGTAGCAAAAATAGCTCTTGCATTATGAAGACAATGTCTGCAAGTGATTGAATTGCTTCTGAACTGTTTGGATACAAAGCTACACCAGTCTACAAAACAAAGACGTTTCCACTATCAAAAATGTTATTTCTTCAAGCTGCTTTCGAAGGAGAGACAGAGAATTTGTACCTCCACATGGGAAAAAAAAAGAGTATTTCCATGCAAAATAACATGAGATGCAAATCATATTCTTACCAGTTCATAAGTTTTATCAATTGCTATAGATGTATGATATATCAACACGGTAAGAGGAAGAGATGTGGCATTTCAAGTGACATTTGCACATTTCCATTAATTTATGCAGTGATTTGCATAGTTTTATATATACTGTTCAATGTATTTTGCTCATGGTCTTTGTCTTTATTAAGTTATTAAGTCTGTGTAAACACAAATAAACCATCAAAGTAACCTGAAATTTTCCCACCTATAAAGAACTGGTATCATATTCAAAGAATTATCACTTAATTTCTATAGAAAAGGCCTTTGAGTAAAGAATGGAATTCATACAATGGAAGACATTCCATATATTCAGTTTGAGATCAGAAAAGCAATTATTTCCCCAAATAGCAGAAAACACGTCCACCCTTTTAATTTGGGTATGAGGCCAAAATAAATATGCCAAAGCTTTAAAACGTTTTGTACTGAAATGTTTCCAGGAAAACAAAGCATTTGTTCTTAGTAATTGTCCATTTAACAGAGACCGTGTTCCTGTATGAAACCGTTGTGTTGCCTCATGTACTTCATGGGAGAATTGATATTATTGGTAGAATTACAAGTCAGCATCATTTCAGGTGTTCTTGACTTTTTCAAACAAAATTCTAAATACTTAATCTCTTAGGACAACATAAGTTTTTGTTCTTTATTGCCTGATATTAGACTCCAAGATCTCAGTCAAACAAAATAAAAGGTATACACTCCTTGAAGGTGTATGGAATATTCATTTCTTCCCTTTTCCACACCTCAGATACTTTTGGAATATTTAGACTCATAGTCCCTTCCTCCTTCTTCAGAATGCATCACTTTGACCTCTGCTCCTGTCAGCACATTTTCTGTTTTATTTTTATAAGGGGTCTTATGAACATGGACAAACATTTAGATTACTAAATCTAGGACAATTCCTCATCTTTACATTCTTAATTTAGTCACAAATGCTTTCTTTCTAATGGGAGTTTAAGTGAAATACTTTAGCCAAAAAGATAGATTGATATAGACATAGATTCACATATAAGAGGATTTTACATGGATGTTCAGAGAGGCTAGGCAATAGAAGTAAGTTCTCGGTTAAGGAAGAAGAAAGAAGTTAATCTATTCTAGCCATTCTGGCTCCCAAGCTAAGCACACAACTACCTTTCTGTTACAGAAACTCTTTAAACTGTAATAATTATGATAATGGAGAATTCATCTAAATATTTGGACCTCACAAGCCATATGCCATTAATCACCACACTTACTATATTATGAGGCCAAATAGCTTCTTTGTGAGGTATAGAAGAATCACCTTTGATTAGCTGTTTACTGATACAGACTTCATCTATCTTCTTTTACCTCTTCCTCCTGTCAATCTTTATTTCTTGTTTTTTTTTTTGTTTTTTGTTTTTTGTTTTTTTATAAATATTTATAGCCACAACCATTCCAGGATAGCAGGATAGGTTTTGCAACAGAATTTCTTTTTTTTTTTTAATATATTTTATTACGTATTTTCCTCAATTACATTTCCAATGCTATCCCAAAAGTCCCCCATACCCCCCCTCTCCCCCATTTCCCTACCCACCCATTCCCATTTTTTTTTTTTTTTTTTTTTTGGCCCTGGCGTTCCACTGTACTGGGGCATATAAAGTTTGTGTGTCCAATGGGCCTCTCTTTCCAGTGGTGGCCGACTAGGCCATCTTTTAACACATATGCAGCTAGAGTCAAGAGCTCCCGGGTACTGGTTAGCTCATAATGTTGTACCACCTATAGGGTTGCAGGTCCCTTTAGCTCCTTGGGTACTTTCTCCAGCTCCTCCATTGGGAGCCCTGTGATCCATCCACTAGCTGACTGTGAGCATCCACTTCTGTGTTTGCTAGGCCCCGGCATAGGCTCACAAGAATTTCTTATAGCATCATTAAAGAGTTATTTTCTAGCATGGAGTTTTGTGTCTTTGGTGACCCTCAGAGTGATGAGTGCTTGCTCCCTCAGTCAGAGACAGAAGTAGGGTCACTGAGGCTTGATTGTGTTATAAAAGTGTTAACATCTTCAAAGATATTCAGAGGTAAGACCAAGTTGGAGAAAGGGAGGGAATAGCTGATGTGTGTGACTTTGGGTAAGGGTCCAAAAATAGATGAAAAAAAGACCCTAGACTCAGATAGTATGCAAAAACAAAGAGCATTTATTCTCCAGAAACAACCAGCATGCTAGAGTCACCATCATTTCAGAATGGCAACACAGACAAAGACCTTTGAGTCCCTTTTATAACAGAACCGCTTAATTGCTTCTAAGATAACATCAGACTTCTAAAACCTAGAGCACATTCTAAGGAGGGGGGTATAAAAAGCATTAAAGGGGGGGTGTCATGAAAGGGGATAACATTTGAAATGTAAATAAATAAAATATCAAAAAAAAATAACTGTAAGGTCACAAAGAAGGAGCTAAAGATATACCACAGGTACAAAGACAGGATATAAAATATTAACTGGGGTTATCTATACAAAACTTCAAGGACAATTAGTTAAGTCTCCATGAACCTGTAAGCTAGTAACAAATGATAAATGTTGAGCAAGATAATTATTCCCAGTGGATATGCATGTGGATATACTCTATTATAAACCTCTTATTCAATTTATAACCTGAATTTATGTGCAATCTCATACTGAACTTTTTACCATATGATCACACACTCTAAAAGCTGTGTGAGTGAAGAAAACAAAGATCAGAGACAGACCTCCCTCCCTTTTTCTCCATGAGACTTCAACTTAAAGCCTCCTGAGATAGAACAAAGGCTTACTTTACCTAGCGTCCTAAGGTTTTTTCTGTGAGGTACTATACCAGAAACTGAAGCTTCTAGCCTCAGAGCAGCTCAGATAGGCATATCAGCTGTGGAAGCAAAGTACCTTACACTTAGGATGGATAGTAAATGGTTTATGTCCTAGTTTTTGAGTGGAGACAAAATGGAATAAAAGGGACTCATCATTTGAAGGTATCTTTGTCCCCAGCCTTTTCCTCTCATTCTTCTCCCCAACCCCCTTTGCTATGAAGTGACCATTGCACACTCCTACCATAAAACTCAGCCTTGCCTTGGATTCAGAATAATAATAAAACCAGGTGATTTATACTGAAGTCCCTGAAACTGAATTAAAATAGCCTTTTACCCCTTTAAGTTGACATTGTTAGCTATTTTGTCACACTGGTGGCAATCTGACTAAGACAGAAGTTTCACTTTTAAAAATCCTAGCACAAGCCTCTTCCGGTCAGAAAAGCACCGGGGCAGCTGGGGCGCAGGGTCGGCTGACACTCGCCAGCTACCCACAACACCCGCCACAGGATCTTAAGACATCTGGTGAGTGGAGCACAGCTTCTGCTCCAATCCAATTGTGCGCGGGACCTGAGACTGCATTAGTTAGGGAAGCAGAAACCGGCCTGAGTAGGGCCACAGGCCTCATCCGGCCGGATCAGCGCCAGGGTAGCTGGAGCACAGGGTTGCCTGACACCCACCAGCTACCCACGACCCCCGCCGCAGGATTTTGGGACTGCTGGTGAGTGGAACACAGCTTCTGCTCCAGTCCAATCACGCGGGACCTGAGACTGCTCTGGTTGGGGAGAGAGAAATCCGGCCTACATAGGGCCACAAGCCTCTTCCGGTCAGAAAAGCACCGGGGCAGCTGGGGCGCAGGGTCGGCTGACACTCGCCAGCTACCCACAACACCCGCCACAGGATCTTAAGACTTCTGGAGAGTGGAACACAGCTTCTGCTCCAATCCAATTGTGCGCGGGACCTGAGACTGCATTAGTTAGGGAAGCAGAAACCGGCCTGAGTAGGGCCACAGGCCTCATCCAGCCGGATCAGCGCAGGGGTAGCTGGAGCGCAGGGTTGCCTGACACCCGCCAGCTACCCACGACCCCCCCGCCGCAGGATTTTGGGACTGCTGGTGAGTGGAACACAGCTTCTGCTCCAGTCCAATCACGCGGGACCTGAGACTGCTCTGGTTGGGGTGAGAGAAATCCGGTCTACATAGGGCCACAAGCCTCTTCCGGTCAGAAAAGCACCGGGGCAGCTGGGGCGCAGGGTCGACTGACACTCGCCAGCTACCCACAACACCCGCCACAGGATCTTAAGACTTCTGGTGAGTGGAGCACAGCTTCTGCTCCAATCCAATTGCACGCGGGACCAGAGACTGCATTAGTTAGGGAAGCAGAAAACCGGCCTGAGTAGGACCACAGGCCTCTTCCGGCTGGACCAGCACCGGGGTAACGTCAGCTACCCACGACCCACCGCCGCAGGATTTTGAGACTGCTGGTGAGTGGAACACAGCTTCTGCTCCAGTCTTTAAACAGTGACAACGATAACAACTAACCCCAGAGATTACCAGATGGCGAAAGGTAAACGTAATAATCTTACTAACAGAAACCAAGACCACTCACCATCATCAGAACCCAGCACCCCCACTTCGCCCAGTCCAGGGCACCCCAACACACCGGAAAAGCTAGACACGGATCTAAAAGCATATCTCCTGATGATGGTAGAGGACTTCAAGAAGGACTTTAATAACACACTTAAAGAAATACAGGAGAACAATGCTAAACAGGCAGAAGACAGTAAAGAGGAAGCACAAAAATCCCTTAAAGAATTGCAGGAGAACACTACTAAAGAGTTACAAATCCTTAAAGAAAAACAGGATAACCTAATCAAACAGGTAGAAGTCCTTACAGAAAAACAGGAAAACACATCCAAACAGATGATGGAAATGAACAAAACCATACTAGACCTAAAAAGGGAAGTAGACACAATAAAGAAAACCCAAAATGAGGCAACACTGGAGATAGAAACCCTAGGAAAGAAATCTGGAACCATAGATACGAGCATCAGCAACAGAATACAAGAGATGGAAGAGAGAATCTCAGGTGCAGAAGATTCCATAGAGAACATCGGCACAACAATCAAGGAAAATGTAAAATGCAAAAAGATCCTAACTCAAAACATCCAAGAAATACAGGACAAAATGAGAAGACCAAACCTACGGATAATAGGAGTGGATGAGAATGAAGATTTTCAACTCAAAGGACGAGCAAACATCTTCAACAAAATTATAGAAGAAAACTTCCCAAATCTAAAGAAAGAGATGCCCATGAACATACAAGAAGCCTACAGGACTCCAAATAGACTGGACCAGAAAAGAAATACCTCCCGACACATAATAATCAGAACAACAAATGCTCTAAATAAAGATAGAATAATAAAAGCAGTAAGAGAAAAAGGCCAAGTAACATATAAAGGCAAGCCTATCAGAATTACACCAGATTTTTCACCAGAGACTATGAAAGCCAGAAGATCCTGGACGGATGTTATACAGACACTAAAAGAACACAAATTCCAGCCCAGGCTACTATACCCAGCCAAACTCTCAATTAACATAGATGGAGAAACCAAAGTATTCCATGACAAAACCAAATTCACACATTATCTCTCCACGAATCCAGCCCTTCAAAGGATAATAACAGAAAAAAACCAATACAAGGACAGGAACCACGCCCTAGAAACAACAAGAAGGTAATCCCTCAACAAACCTAAAAGAAGACAGCCACAAGAACAGAATGCCAACTTTAACAACAAAAATAACAGGAAACAACAATTACTTTTCCTTAATATCTCTTAATATCAATGGACTCAACTCCCCGATAAAAAGACATAGACTAACAAACTGGCTACACAAACAAGACCCAACATTTTGCTGCTTACAGGAAACTCATCTCAGAGAAAAGGATAGACACTACCTCAGAATGAAAGGCTGGAAAACAATTTTCCAAGCAAATGGCATGAAGAAACAAGCTGGAGTAGCCATTCTAATATCTGATAAGATTGACTTCCAAACCAAAGTCATTAAAAAAGACAGGGAGGGACACTTCATACTCATCAAAGGTAAAATCCTCCAAGAGGAACTATCAATCCTGAATATCTATGCTCCAAATACAAAGGCAGCCACATTCATTAAAGAAACTTTAGTAAATCTCAAAGCACACATTGCACCTCATACAATAATAGTGGGAGACTTCAACACACCACTTTCACCAATGGACAGATCATGGAAACAGAAACTAAACAGGGACACAGAGAAACTAAGAGAAATTATGAAACAAATGGATCTGGCAGATATCTACAGAACATTCTATCCTAAAAAAAAAAGGATATACCTTCTTCTCAGCACCTCATGGTACCTTCTCCAAAATTGACCACATAATTGGTCACAAAACAGGCCTCAACAGATACAAAAATATTGAAATTGTCCCATGCATCCTATCAGATCACCATGGACTAAGGCTGATCTTCAATAACAAAATAAATAATAGAAAGCCAACCTTCACGTGGAAACTGAACAACACTCTTCTCAATACCTTGGTCAAGGAAGGAATAAAGAAAGAAATTAAGGACTTTTTAGAGTTCAATGAAAATGAAGCCACAACATACCCAAACTTATGGGACGCAATGAAAGCATTTCTAAGAGGAAAACTCATAGCTCTGAGTGCCTCCAAAAGGAAACTAGAGAGAGCACACATTAGCAGCTTGACAACACACCTAAAAGCACTAGAACAAAAGGAAGCAAATTCACCCAAGAGGAGTAGACGGCAGGAAATAATGAAACTCAGGGGTGAAATCAACCAAGTGGAAACAAGAAAAACTATTCAAAGAATCAACCAATCAAGGAGCTGGTTCTTTGAGAAAATCAACAAGATAGATAAACCCTTAGCCAGACTCACTAGAGGGCACAGGGAAAGCATCCTAATTAACAAAATCAGAAATGAAAAAGGAGACATAACAACAGATCCTGAAGACATCCAAAACACCATCAGATCCTTCTACCAAAGGCTATACTCAACAAAACTGGAGAACCTGGATGAAATGGAGAAGTTCCTAGACAGATACCAGGTACCAAAGTTGAATCAAGATCAGGTTAATGATCTAAACAGCCCTATATCCCCCAAAGAAATAGAAGCAGTCATTAATAGTCTCCTAACTAAAAAAAGCCCAGGACCAGATGGGTTTAGTGCAGAGTTCTATCAGACCTTCAAAGAAGATCTAATCCCAGTTCTTCACAAACTATTCCACAAAATAGAAACAGAAGGTACTCTACCCAACTCATTCTATGAAGCCACAATTACTCTGATACCTAAACCACAAAAAGACCCAACAAAGATAGAAAATTTCAGACCAATATCCCTTATGAATATTGATGCAAAAATCCTCAATAAAGTTCTTGCTAACCGAATCCAAGAACACATCAAAACAATCATCCATCCTGACCAAGTAGGTTTCATCCCAGGGATGCAGGGATGGTTCAATATACGGAAATCCATCAACGTAATCCAGTATATAAACAAACTCAAAGACAAAAACCACATGGTCATCTCGTTAGATGCGGAAAAAGCATTTGACAAGATCCAACACCCATTCATGATAAAAGTCTTGGAAAGATCAGGAATTCAAGGCCCTTACCCAAACATGATAAAAGCAATCTACAGCAAACCAGTAGCCAACATCAAAGTAAATGGTGAGAAGCTTGAAGCAATCCCTCTAAAATCAGGGACTAGACAAGGCTGTCCACTTTCTCCATACCTATTCAACATTGTACTTGAAGTCCTAGCCAGAGCAATTCGACAACAAAAGGAGATCAAAGGGATACAAATTGGAAAAGATGAAGTCAAAATATCACTTTTTGCAGATGATATGATAGTATATATAAGTGACCCTAAAAATTCCACCAGAGAACTCCTAAGCCTGATAAACAGCTTCGGTGAAGTAGCTGGATATAAAATTAACTCAAACAAATCAATGGCCTTTCTCTACACAAAGAATAAACAGGCTGAGAAAGAAATTAGGGAAACAACACCCTTCTCAATAGTCACAAATAATATAAAATATCTTGGCGTGACTCTAACTAAGGAAGTGAAAGATCTGTATAATAAAAACTTCAAGTCTCTGAAGAAAGAAATTATAGAAGATCTCAGAAGATGGAAAGATCTCCCATGCTCATGGATTGGCAGGATCAACATTGTAAAAATGGCTATCTTGCCAAAAGCAATCTACAGATTCAATGCAATCCCCATCAAAATTCCAAATCAATTCTTCAACGAATTAGAAAGTGCAATCTGCAAATTCATCTGGAATAACAAAAAACCTAGGATAGCAAAAACTCTTCTCAAGGATAAAAGAACCTCTGGTGGAATCACCATGCCGGACCTAAAGCTCTACTTCAGAGCAATTGTGATAAAAACTGCATGGTACTGGTATAGTGACAGACAAATAGACCAATGGAATAGAATTGAAGACCCAGAAATGAACCCACACACCTACGGTCACTTGATCTTCGACAAGGGAGCTAAAAACATCCAGTGGAAGAAAGACAGCATTTTCAACAAATGGTGCTGGCACAACTGGTTGTTAACCTGTAGAAGAATGCGAATCGATCCATTCCTATCTCCTTGTACTAAGGTCAAGTCTAAGTGGATCAAGGAACTTCACATAAAACCAGAGAAACTGAAACTTATAGAGGAGAAAGTGGGGAAAAGCCTTGAAGATATGGGCACAGGAGAAAAATTCCTGAATAGAACAGTAATGGCTTGTGCTGTAAGATCGAGAATTGACAAGTGGGACCTCATGAAACTACAAAGCTTCTGCAAGGCTAAAGACACCATCAATAAGACAAAAAAACCACCAACAGATTGGGAAAGGATCTTCACCTATCCTAAATCAGATAAGGGACTAATATCCAATATATATAAAGAACTCAAGAAGGTGGACTCCAGAAAGTCAAATAACCCCATTAGAAAATGGGGCTCAGAACTGAACAAAGAATTCTCACCTGAGGAATACCAAATGGCAGAGAAACACCTGAAAAAATGTTCAACATCCTTAATCATCAGGGAAACGCAAATCAAAACAACCCTGAGATTCCACCTCACACCAGTCAGAATGGCTAAGATCAAAAATTCAGGTGACAGCAGATGCTGGCGAGGATGTGGAGAAAGAGGAACACTCCTCCATTGTTGGTGGGATTGCAAGCTTGTACAACCACTCTGGAAATCAGTCTGGCGGTTCCTCAGAAAATTGGACATAGTACTACCGGAGGATCCAGCAATACCTCTCCTGGGCATATATCCACAAGATGTCCCAACCGGTAAAAAGGACACATGCTCCACTATGTTCATAGCAGCCCTATTTATAATAGCCAGAAGCTGGAAAGAACCCAGATGTCCCTCAACAGAGGAATGGATACAGAAATTATGGTACATTTACACAATGGAGTACTACTCAGCTATTAAAAAGAATGAATTTATGAAATTCCTAGCCAAATGGATGGACCTGGAGGGCATCATCTTGAGTGAAATAACACAATCACAAAAGAACTCACACAATATGTATTCACTGATAAGTGGATATTAGCCCAAAACTTAGGATACCCAAGATATAAGATACAATTTGATAAACGCATGAAACTCAAGAAGAATGAAGACCAAAGTGTGGACACTGTGCACCTTCTTAGAATTGGGAACAAAACACCCAGGGAAGGAGTTACAGAGACAAAGTTCGTAGCTGTGATGAAAGGATGGACCATTTAGAGACTGCCGTATCCAGGGATCCATCCCATAATCAGCTTCTAAACGCTGACACCATTGCATACACTAGCAAGATTTTGCTGAAAGGACCCAAATATAGCTGTCTCTTGTGAGACGATGCCGGGGCCTAGCAAACACAGGAGTGGATGTTCACAGTCAGCTATTGGATGTATCACAGGGCTCCCAATGGAGAAGCTAGAGAAAGTACCCAAGGAGCTAAAGGGATCTGCAACCCTATTGTTGGAACAACATGATGTACTAACCAGAACCCCGGAGCTCTTGTCTCTAGCTGCATATGTATCGAAAGATGGCCGAGTCGGCCATCAATGGGAAGAGAGGCCCATTGGACTTGCAAACTTTATATGCCCCAATATAGGGGAATGCCAGGGCCAAAAGAATGGGAATGGGTGGGTAGGGAAGTGGGGGGCGCTATGGGGGACTTTTGGGATAGCATTGGAAATGTAATTGAGGAAAATATGTAATAAAAATAAAAAAAAAATCCTAAAGGAAGAATGATTCTGAAAGTCAGATAGATCCAAGTGACACAAAGAGGCATATTGGATATGAAGGGTGCTTGCTTCTAGTATCAGACAGATACTTTTTGAGCCCTGGGTATACATTTCAAGATAAGGCATAATGGCTGACTGTCTTCCAAGGACCAGCCTTGGCTAGGTCTCAATGATCCTTCAGAGAGTAGTGTCTGGGAGCAGCAAAAACAAATGACAAGAAGTCAAATTGTGGGTCCAACTTGGCTGCCTATCTTTTGATAATGGCTTTCCAGATTCTCTCTCTCTCTCTCTCTCTCTCTCTCTCTCTCTCTCTCTCTCTCTCTCTCTCTCTCTCTCTCTCTCTCTCTCTCTCTCTCAGTGTCTGTGTGTGTTCTGCTCTGTATGAGACACCTTTTTGTTTCTATTCTAAAACTATGGTTGAGACAGCTAGCTTTCTGCTCAAGACAGCTGTCTCTGTTAGGAAAAAAAAATCTAAAAGCTCTCTGAATAGCTCATGGGTTTTCTGACCAAAGTCACAAAAGTTACTATAAAAACTTCTTAGATGTTCCAACCAAGTAAAAAATCCTGTTAGAAAAACTATAAGGAACTCGAGTATCGGGGTTCCTTGCCAGAGGAGTCTCTGGACACCCGCAAGGACCTGCACAGGACTCCCCACAGGATCCTAAGACCTCTGGTGAGTGGAACACAGCTTCTGCTCCAATCCAATCGAGCGGAACCTGAGACTGCATTAACTAGGGAAGCAGGCAACCCAGCCTCTGCTGGGGCACAAGTCCCTTCCGGTCCACTCGAGTATCAGGATGCCTTGCCAGAGGAGTCTCCGGACACCCGCAAGGACCCACACAGGATTCCCCATGGGATCCTAAGACTTCTGGTGATTGGAACACAACTTCTGCCAGGAGGCAGGTTCGAACAACAAATATCTGGGCACCTTCCCTGCAAGAATAGAGCTTGCCTGCAGAGACTACTCTGACCACTGAAACTAAGGAGAGAGCCAGCCTCCCAGATCTGCTGATAGAGGCTAACAGAGTCTCCTGAGGAACAAGCTCTAATCAGAGACAACTATAACAGCTAGCTTCAGAGATTACCAGATGGCGAAAGGCAAATGTAAGAATCCTACTAACAGAAATCAAGACCACTCACCATCATCAGAACGCAGCACTCCCACCCCACCTAGTCCTGGGCATCTCAACACAGCCGAAAATCTAGACCCAGATTTAAAAGCATATCTCATGATGATGGTAGAGGACATCAAGAAGGACTTTCATAACTCACTTAAAGAAATACAGGAGAGCACTGCTAAAGAGTTACAGGTCCTGAAAGAAAAACAGGAAAACACAACCAAACTGGTAGAAGTCCTTAAAGAAAAATAGGAAAACACAACCAAACTGGTAGAAGTCCTTAAAGAAAAAGAGGAAAACACATCCAAACTGGTGATGGAACAAAACCATACTAGACCTAAAAAGGGAAGTAGACACAATAAAGAAAACCCAAAGTGAGGCAACGCTGGAGATAGAAACCCTAGGAAAGAAATCTGGAACCATAGATGCGAGCATCAGCAACAGAATACAAGAGATGGAAGAGAGAATCTCAGGTGCAGAAGATTCCATAGAGAACATCAGCACAACAATCAAAGAAATTACAAAATACAAAAGGATCCTAATTCAAAACATCCAGGAAATACAGGACACAATGAGAAGACCAAACCTACGGATAATAGGAGTTGATGAGAATGAAGATTTTCAACTCAAAGGGCCAGCAAATATCTTCGACAAAATTATAGAATAAAACTTCCCAAACCTAAAGAAAGAGGTGCCCATGAACATACAAGAAGCCTACAGAACTCCAAATAGACTGGACCAGAAAAGAAATTCCTCCCGACACATAACAATCACAACAACAAATGCACTAAATAAAGATAGAATGCTAAAAGCAGTCAGGGAGAAAGAAAGGTCAAGTAACATATAAAGGCAGACCTATCAGAATTACACCAGACTTTTCACCAGAGACTAAGAAAGCCAGAGAGCCTGGACAGATGTTATACAGGCACAAAGAGAACACAAATGCCATCCCAGGTTAGTATACCCGGCCAAACTCTCAATTACCATAGATGGAGAAACCAAAGTATTCCACGACAAAACCAAATTCACACATTATCTTTCCACAAATCCAGCCCTTCAACGGATAATAACAGAAAAAAAAAAAAAAAAACAATACAAGGACGGAAATCACGCCCTAGAAAAAGCAAGAAAGTAATCCCTCAACGAACCTAAAAGAAGACTGCCACAAGAACAGAATGCCAACTCTAACAACAAAAATAACAGGAAGCAACAATTACTTTTCCTTAATATCTCTTAATATCAATGGACTCAATTCCCCAATAAAAAGACATAGACTAACAGACTGGCTACACAAACAGGACCCAACAATCTGCTGCTTACAGAAAACCCATCTCAGGGAAAAAGACAGACACTACCTCAGAGTGAAAGGCTGGAAAACAATTTTTCCAAGCAAATGGTCTGAAGAAACAAGCTGGAGTAGCCATCCTAATATCTAATAAAATCAACTTCCAACCCAAAGTCATCAAAAAAGACAAGGAAGGGCACTTCATACTCATCAAAGGTAAAATCCTCCAAGAGGAACTCTCAATTCTGAATATCTATGCCCCAAATTCAAGGGCAGCCACATTCATTAAAGACACGTTAGTAAAGCTCAAAGCACACATTGCACCTCACACAATAATAGTGGGAGACTTCAACACACCACTTTCATCAATGAACAGATCCTGGAAACAAACTAAACAGGGTCACAGTGAAACTAACAGAAGTTATGAAACAAATGGACTTAACAGATATCTACAGAACATTTTATCCTAAAACAAAAGGATATAACTTCTTCTCAGCACCTCACCGGACCATCTCCAAAATTGACCATATAATTGGTCACAAAACAGGCCTCAACAGATACAAAAATATTGAAATTGTCCCATGCATCCTATTGGACCACCATGGACTAAGGCTGATCTTCAATAACAACATAAATAATAGAAAGCCAACATTCACGTGGAAACTGAATAACACTCTTCTCAATGATACCCTGGTCAAGGATGAAATAAAGAAAAAAATTAAAGACTTTTTACAATTTATTGAAAATGAAGCCACAACTTACCCAAACCTATGGGACACAATGAAAGCATTTCTAAGAGGGAAACTCATAGCTCTGAGTGCCTCCAAAAAGAAACTAGAGAGAGCACACACTAGCAGCTTGACAACACACCTAAAAGCTCTAGAAAAAAAGGAAGAAAATTCACCCAAGAGGAGTAGACGGCAGGAAATAATCAAACTCAGGGGTGAAATCAACCAAGTGGAAACATGAAGAACTATTCCAAGAATTAACCAAAGGAGGAGTTGGTTCTTTGAGAAAATCAACAAGATAGATAAACCCTTAACTAGACTCACTAGAGGGCACAGGGACAACATCCTAATTAACAAAATCAGAAATGAAAAGGGAGACATAACAACAGATCCTGAAGAAATCCAAAACACCATCAGATCCTTCTACAAAAGGCTATACTCAACAAAACTTGAAAACCTCGACGAAATGGACAAATTTCTGGACAGATACCAGGAACCAAAATCAAATCAGGATCAAGTTAATGAGCTAAACAGTCCCATATCCCCTAAATAAATAGAAGCAGTCATTAATAGTCTCCCAGCCAAAAAAGCCCAGGACCAGATGGGTTTAGTGCAGAGTTCTACCAGACCTTCAAAGAAGATCTAATTCCAGTACTGCACAAACTATTCCACAAAATAGAAGTAGAAGGAACTCTACCCAACTCATTCTATGAAGCCACAATTACTCTGATAGATCCACAGAAAGATCCAACAAAGATAGAGAACTTCAGACCAATTTCCCTTATGAATATTGATGCAAAAATCCTCAATAAAATTCTCGCTAACTGAATCCAAGAACACATTAAAGCCATCATCCATCCTGACCAAGTAGGTTTTATTCCAGGGATGCAGGGATGGTTTAATATACAGAAATCCATCAACGTAATCCATTATATAAACAAACTCAAAGACAAAAACCACATGATCATCTCGTTAGATTCAGAAAAAGCATTCGACAAGATCCAATACCCATTCATGATAAAAGTCTTGGAAAGGCCAGGAATTCAAGGCCCATACCTAACCATTATAAAAGCAATATACAACAAACCAGTAGCCAACATCAAAGTAAATGGTGAGAAGCTGGAAGCATTCCCACTAAAATCAGGGACTAGACAAGGGTGTCCACTCTACCCATACCTACTCATCATTGTACTTGAAGTCCTAGCCAGAGCAATTTTACAACAAAAGGAGATCAAGGGGATACAAATTGGAAAAGATGAAGTCAAAATATCACTTTTTGCAGATGATATGATAGCATATATAAGTGACCCTAAAAATTCCACCAGAGAACTCCTAAACCTGATAAGCAGCTTTGGTGAAGTAGCTGGATATAAAATTAACTCAAACAAGTCAATGGCCTTTCTCTACACAAAGAATAAACAGGCTGAGTAAGAAATTAGGGAAACAACACCCTTCTCAATAGTCACAAATAATATAAAATATCTTATCTTGACTCTAACTAAGGAAGTTAAAGATCTGTATGATAAGAACTTCAAGTCTCTGAAGAAAGAAATTAAAGAAGATCTCAGAAGATGGAAAGATCTCCCATGCTCATGGATTGGCAGGATCAATATTGTAAAAATGGCTTTCTTGCCAAAAGCAATCTACAGATTCAATGCAATCCCCATCAAAATTCCAACTCAATTCTTCAACGAATTAGAAAGAGCAATCTGTAACTTCATCTGGAATAACAGAAAACCTAGGATAGCAAAAACTCTTCTCAAGGATAAAAGAACCTCTGGTGGAATCACCATGCCTGACCTAAAGCTTTACTACAGAGCAATTGTGATAAAACTGCATGGTACTGGTATAGTGACAGACAAGTAGACCAATGGAATAGAATTGAAGACCCAGAAATGAACCCACACACCTACGGTCACTTGATCTTCGATAAGGGAGCCAAAACCATCCAGTGGAAGAAAGACAGCATTTTCAACAAATGGTGCTGGCACAACTGGTTGTTATCATGTAGAAGAATGTGAATCGATCCATTCCTATCTCCTTGTACTAAGGTCAAATCTAAGTGGATCAAGGAACTTCACATAAAACCAGAGAAACTGAAACTTATAGAGGATAAAGTGAGGGAAAAGCCTTTAAGATATGGGCACAGGGAAAAGATTCCTGAATAGAACAGCAATGGCCTGTGCTGTAAGATTGAGAATTGACAAATGGGACCTCATGAAACTACAAAGCTTCTGCAAGGCAAAAGACACTGTCAATAAGACCAAAAGACCACCAAGAGATTGGGAAAGGATCTTTACCTATCGTAAATCAGATAGGGGACTAATATCCAATATATATAAAGAACTCAAGAAGGTGGACTCCAGAAAATCAAATAACCCCATTAAAAAATGGAGCTCAGAACTGAACAAAGAATTCTCACCTGAGGAATACCGAATGGCAGGGAAGCACCTGAAAAAATGTTCAACATCCTTAATCATCAGGGAAATGCAAATCAAAACAACCCTGAGATTCCACCTCACACCAGTCAGAATGGCTAAGATCAAAAATTCAGGTGATAGCAGATGCTGGGGAGGATGTGGAGAAAGAGGAACACTCTTACATTGTTGGTGGGATTGCAAGCTTGTAAAACCACTCTGGAAATCTGTCTGGTGGTTCCTCAGAAAATTGAACATAAGTACTACCGGAGGATCCAGCAATACCTCTCCTGGGCATATATCCAGAAGATGTCCCAACCGGTAAGAAGGACACATGCTCCACTATGTTCATAGCAGCCTTATTTATAATAACCAGAAGCTGGATATAACCCAGATGCTTCTCAACAGAGGAATGGATACAGAAAATGTGGTACATTTACACAATGGTGTACTACTCAGCTATTAAAAAGAATGAATTTATGAAATTTCTAGCCAAATGGATGGACCTGGAGGGCATCATCCTGAGTGAGGTAACACAATCACAAAGGAACTCACAATATGTACTCACTGATAAGTGGATATTAGCCCAAAATTTAGGATACCCAAGATAAAAGATACCGTTTGCTAAACACATGAAACTCAAGAAGAATGAAGTCTGAAGTGTGGACACTATGCCCCTCCTTAGAATTGGGAACAGAACACCCATGGAAGGAGTTACATAGACAAAGTTTGGAGCTGTGACAAAAGGATGGACCATCTAGAGACTGCCATATCCAGAGATCCATCCCATGATCAGCATCCAAACGCCATTGCATTCACTAGCAAGATTTTGCTGAAAGGACCCAGATATAGCTGTCTCTTGTGTGACTCTGCCGGGACCTGGCAAACACAGAAGTGGATGCTCACAGTCAGCTAGTGAATGGATCACAGGGCCCCCAATGGAAGAGCTGGAGAAAGTACTGAAGGAGCTGAAGGGATCCGCAACCCTATGGGTGGAACAACATTATGAACTAACGAGTACCCCAGAGCTCTTGACTCTAGCTGCATATGTATCAAAAGATGGCCTAGTCGGCCATCACTGGAAAGAGAAGCCCATTGGACATGCAAACTTTATATGCCCCAGTACAGGGGAACGCCAGGGCCAAAAAATGGGAATGGGTGGGTAGGGAAGTAGGGGGGAGGGTATGGGGGACTTTTGGGATAGCATTGGAAATGTAATTGAGGAAAAGATGTAATAAAAAAAAACTATTAGGGTAATTCTTGGGTTTTTCCCGATCAAAATAAAAGAACAAGAAAAAATTTGAGAAGAGCTGTGTTTTCTTTGCATGGATTTTCTGACCCCGTTAAAAGAATTCTTGAAGATCTGTCTTCCCTTGATCTCTAGAGATCTCCAGACAGCTCAACTCTCACTAGAGTGAAATATTCTCAAAAAAGAAATAACAAAACAAAACAAAACAAAATAAAATAAAACTGTTCTCACTTCTGCTAGCTCATCTCTTGCAGACCAAAAGCCCAGTTATATATATATATATATATCAATGCAGTTATTAATTCCAGGTTTCCTTCAGCATTTGTGACCCCAGCTCATTTATTTTTAGGAGACAGAAAGCACTTTAAAAGAAAAAAGCATTCAAAGATCTGCTGGATGGTGGTGGCACACGCCTTTAATGCCAGCACTTGGGAGGCATAGGCAGGCAGATTTCTGAGTTCAAGGGTAGCCTGGTCTACAAAGTGAGTTCCAGGACAGCCAAGGCTATACAGAGAAACCCTGTCTCGGGGTGGGGGGGGGGGAGAATTCAGAGATCTGCCTGCCTTTGTAAACATAGTTGGGTAGGACCTTTTTCCGAGATATCATTTCTATCACACCTGGACCTAAATTATCTCTGTTCCAGGCTGACCTTGAACTCAGGAATCTGCCTGCATTTGCATCTGCCTGTCTTTGTATCCTTCTGACAAACTGCCTTATAGTATAGCTGCCTCTGTTCCTTTAGATTTGTGAAGCTCCTTATAAAATTCAGATTGTATCCTTACATTTCTTGCATAGTTGAGAAATTATATCTTTTCGAACTCATGTTTTTAGAGTTCTTGTCCACAGTTTTAAGGGCTGTCCTGAAGGTCCCAGCAGTTACCATTTTGCTGAGATATCAGTCACATCTTCACCTCCTGAACCCATGCTGTCTCTGATTATTGTGGAGTCATTAACATTAACAGGAAGGACATTCCTCTGAGGAACATATGCACATTATTATGCAAACATGAAATTCCCTTAAAGAATTACAGGAAAACACCACCAAACAGGTAAAGAAATTGAACAAAAAATCGCTTCTCAGCCTTTTGGCTAAGATCAAGTGTAGAAATTGAACAAAACCATTCAGGATCTAAAAATGGAAATAGAAACAATAAAGAAATTACAAAGGGAGATAATACTGGAGATAGAAAAACCTAGGAGAGAGATCAGGAGTCACAGATGCAGGCGTTACCAACAAAATACAAAAGATAGAAGGGAGAATCTCAGGTGCAGAAGGGACCATAGAAAACATTGACACTACAGTCAAAGAAAATGTAAAATGTAAAAACTCCTAACCCCTAACACCCAGGAAATCCAGGACACAATGAAAAGACCAAACCTAAGGAAAATAGGTATAGAAGAGAACGAAGATTCCCAACTCAAAGGGTCAGTAAATATCTTCAACAAAATTAAAGAAGAAAACTTCCCTAACCTAAAGAAAGAAATGCTCATAAACCTACAAGAAGCATACAGAATCGCAAATAGATTGGACCAGAAAAGAAATCCCTCCTATCACATAGTAGTCAAAACACCTAATGCACAAAACAAAGAAAGAAAAGTAAAAGCAATAAGAGTAAAATGTCAAGTAACATATAAGGATAGACCTATCAGAATTACACCACATGTCAGAGGAGACTATGAAAGCCAGAACATCCTGGGCAGATGTCATACAGACCCTAAGAGAACATAAATGCCAGCCCAGGCTACTATACCCAGCAAAACTCTCAAATACCATAGAGGGAGAAACCAAGATATTTTATGACAAAAACCAATTTACACAATATCTTTCCACATATCCAGCCCTATAAAGGATAATAGATGGAGAACACCAACACAAGGACAGAATCTACACCCTAGAAAAAGCATGAAAGTAATCTTTGAACAAACCCAAAAGAAGATAGTCACACAAACATAAAAATAACAGAAATCAACAAACAGTATTCCTTAATATCTCTTAATATCAATGAACTCAATTCCTCAATAAAAGACATAAACTAACAGACTGGATATATAAACAAGATCCAGCATTTTGCCACATACAGGAAATGCATCTCAGTGTCAAAGACAGACACTACCTTAGAATAAAGGGCTGAAAAACAATTTTCCTAGAAAATGATCCCAAGAAACAAGCTGAAGTAGCCATTCTAATATTGAATAAAATCAACTTTCAACCAAAAAAAAATTTTTTTTTTCAAAAACAGTTAGAAAGGTCACTTCGTACTCATCAAAGGAAAAATCTACCAAGAGGAACTCTCAGTTCTGAACATCCATATTTCAAATGCAAAGGCACCCACATTCATAAAAGAAACTTTACAAAAGTTCAAAGCACATATTGTATCCCACACAATAATAATGGCAGACTTCAACACCACAGTCTCAGCAATGGACAGATCATGGAAACAGAAATTAAACAGAGACACCGTGAAACTAAAAGAGGTTATGAATTAAATAAATTTAACAGATATCTATAGGACATTTCATCCTAAAACAAATGAATATACCTTCTTCTCAGCACCTCATAGTATCTTCTCCAAAATTAGTCATATAATCGCTCCCAAAACAGGCCTCAACAGTACAAAACGAGTGAAATAATCCCATTCATCCTATCAGGTCACCACGGACTGAGGTTGGTCTTCAATAAGTACAAAAACAACTGAATACCCAAATACACATGAAAGCTGAACAATGCCCTACTCAATGATAACTTGGTTAAGGAAGAAATAAAGAAATTAAAGACTTTCTAGAATTTAATGAAAGTCACAACATACCCAAACTTATGGGACATAATCAAAGCAGTGCTAAGAGGAAAACTGGAGAGAGCATACACTAGCAGCTGAATAGCACACCTGAAAGCTCTAGAACAAAAAGAAGCAAATAAATTCAAGAGGAGTAGACAGCAGGAAACAATGAAACTCAGGTCTGAAATCAACTAAGTAGAAACAAAAAGAACTATACAAAGAATCACCAAAACCAGGAGCTGGATGGGCATGGTGGATCACGCCTTTAATCCCAGCATTCGGGAGGCAGAGGCAGGCAGATTTCTGAGTTCAAGGTCATCCTGGTCTACAAAGTGAGTTCCAGAACAGCCAGGGCTATACAGAGAAACCCTGTCTCGAAAAACAAACAAACAAACAACAAACAAACAAACCCAAACAACACCCCCCCCCAAAAAAAAAACAAAACCAGGAGCTGGTTCTTTGAGAAAATCAGTAAGACAGAAAAACCCTTAGCCAGACTAACCAGAGGGCACAGTGACAGTGTCCAAATTAACAAAATCAAAAATAAAAAGGGAAGTATAACAACAGAAACTTAGAAAATTTAAAAAATCATTAGATTATACTACAACAGTCTATCCTTAACAAAACTGGAAAATCTGGATGCAGTGCACAATTTTCTAGACAGATACCGAATACCAAAGTTAAATCAGGATCACATAAACCATCTAAACAGTCCCACAATCCCTAAAGAAATAGAAGCAGTCATTAAAAGTCTCCCAACCAAAAAAAAAAAAAAAAAAAGCCCAAGAACAGATTAGTTTCATGCAGAATCCTATCAAACCTAATACCAATAGTCTTCAAACTATTCCACAACATAGAGACTGAAAGAACAGTACTTCATTCATTCTATGAAGCCACAGTTACACTGATACTAAAACCTTACAAAGACCCTACAAAGAAAGAGAAATTCAGACCAATTTCCCTTATGAATATCAATGCAAAAATACTCAATAAAATTCTCTCTCAAAAAAAATCCAAGAACATATCAAAATGATCATTCACCACTATCAAGTAGGCTTCATCCCAGGAATTCAGGGATGATTCAATATATGGAAATCCATCAACAAAATACACTACATAAACAAACTGAAAGAAAAAAATCACATGATCATTTCATTAGATGTTGAAAAAGCATTTTACAAATTTCAACATTCATTTATGTTAAAAGTCTTGGAAAGATCAAGAATTAAGGCCCATACCTAAACATATTAAAAGCAATATACAGTAAGCCAGTAGCCAACATCAAACTAAATGGAGAGAAACTTAAAGCAATCCCACTAAAATCAGGGAGTAGACAAGGCTGTCCACTCTTTTCCTATTTATTCAATATATTCAGTATCTGTTCTAGCTGGACCTTATAGCTAAAACAATTAAACAACAAAAGGAGATCAAAGGGATACAAATTAGAAGGTAAGAAGTCAATTTTTTTTTTATTTGCAGATGATGTGAGAGTATACTTAAGTGAGTCCAAAAACTCCACCAGAGAACTCCTATAGCTGATGAACCACTTCACAAATCGGCTGGATATAAAATTAACTCAAACAAATCAGTAGCCTTCTTATACTCAAAGGATAAACAGGCTGAGAAAGAAATTAGGGAAAGACACTCTTCACAATAATCACAAACAATATAAAACATCTTGGTGTGACTCTAACCAAACAAGTGAAAGTTCTGTACAATAAGAACTTCAAGTCTCTGAAGAAAGAAATCGAAGAAGACCTCAGAAAATTGGAAAGATCTCTCATGCTCGTGTATTGGCAGAATTAATATAGTAAAAATGGCCATCCTGGTAAATGCGATCTACAGATTCAATACCATCCCCATCAAAATTCCATCTCATCTCTTCATAGAGTTAAAAAGAGCAATTCTCAAATTCATTTGGAATAACAAAAAACCCAGGATACCGAAAACTATTCTAAACACTTAAAGAACTTCTGGGGAAATCACCACCCCTGACCTCAAGTTGTACTTCAAAACAATAGCGATAAAACTGCATGGTATTGGTACAGTGACAGGCAGGTAGATCAATAGAATAGAAAAGAATTGAAGACCTTGAAATGAACCCACACACTTATGGTCACTTGATCTTTGACAAAGGAGCTAGAACCATCCAGTGGAAAAAAGACAGCATTTTCAACTAATGGTGCTGGTTCAACTGGCAGTCAGCTTGTAGAAGAAAGCAAATTGATCCATTTTTATCTCTCTGTACAAAGCTCAAGTTCAAGTGGATGAAGGACCTACACACACACACACACACACACACATACACACACAAAACCAGATACACTACACTGAATCAAATAGACGAGAAAGTGGGGAAAAGCCTCAAACACACGGGCACAGTGGAAAATTTCCTGAATGGAAATGGTTTATGCTCTAAAATCAATAATCCACAAACGGGACCTCATAGAACACAGCAGCCAACAGATTGGGAAAAGACCTTTACCAATCCTATATCTGATAGAGGGCTAATATCCAATATATACAAAAAACTCAAGAAGTTGACTCCAGAGGACCAAATAACCCTATTAAAAATGGAGATCAGAGCTAAACAGAGAATTCTCAACTGAGGAAACTCCAATGGCAGAGAAGCGTCTAAAGAAATGTTCAGCATCCTGAGTCATCAAGGAAATGCAAATTAAAACAACCCTGAGATTCCACCTCACACCAGTCAGAATGACTAAGATGAAAATCTCAGGTGACAGCAGCTGCTGGTGAAGATGTGGAGAAAGAGGAACACTTCTCCATTGCTGGTGGGATTGCAAGCTGGTACAACCACTCTGGAAATCAGTATGGTGGTTCCTCAGAAAGTTGGACATAATACTACCTGAGGACCTTGCTATACCACTCCTGGGCATATACCCAGAAGATTCTCCAACATGTAGTAAGGACACATGTTACACTATGTTCATAGCAGCCTTATTTATAATAGTCAGAAGCTGGAAACAACCAAGATGTCCCTCAACAGAGGAATGGACACAGAAAGTGTGGTACATTTACACAATGGAGTACGACTCAGCTATTAAAGACGATGACTTTACTACCTTTGTAGGTAAGTGGATGGAACTTGAAAATATCATGCTGGATGAGGTAACTCAGTCACAAAAGCACACACACAGTATATACTTACTGACAGGTGGATCTTAGCCCAAAAGTTTGGAATACCCAAGATACAATTCACAGACCATATGAAGCTCAAGAAGAAGGAAGACCAAAGTGTGGATGCTTCAGTCCTTCTTAGAAGGGGAAACAAAATACTTAAAGGACGAAATATGGAGACAAGGTGTAGAGCAGAGACTGAAGGAATGGCCATCCAGAGACTGCCCCACCTGGGGACCCAATTCATATATAATTGTCAAACCTGGAAGCTATTGTGGACGCCAAGAAGTGCTTGCTGACAGGAGTCTGATATGGCTATCTCCTGAGAGGCTCTGCCAGAGCCTGACAAACACAGAGGCAGATGTTCTCATCCAACCATTGGATTGAGCATGGGGTCCCCAATGGAGGAGTTGGAGAAGGGACTGAAGGAGCTGAGAAGATTTGCAGCCCTATAGGAGGAACAACAGTGTCAACTGGCCAGACCCCTTCCCCTGAAGCTCCAGGGAGCTGGACCACCAACCAACATGGAACACATGGCTCTGGCCACATATGTGGCAGAGGATGGCCTTGTTGGACTTCAGTGGGAGGAGCAGCCCTTGGGCCTTAGGATCCTAGTATAGGGTAATGCCAGGGCAAGAAGACATGAGTGGGTGGGTGGGGGAGTACCCTCAGAGAGGCAGGGGGAGGGAGAATGGGATAGGGTGTTTCCTAAAGGGAGACTTGGAAAAGGGAAAACTTTTAAAATGTAAATAAATTAAATATCCAATAAAAGAAAAAAAGTGTGGAAAAAAAAAAGAAATGTCAACACAAGTCAAAAAGAGAAAAAGAAAAAAGAAAAAAGGATTGATTCATGACTCTGGAGAGATGGCTCAGGGAAGCCATGAACACTCAAATATATAAAAATATATAACTGCCTAAACAAGATCTGAACACTGATAGCAACAGTTGACATGCCAGTGTGGATGGTAAAAATCTCTCAGGGCCCATCCATGGATGTAGAACTATAGACAATTAGTGATTTTTAAGAGGGAGAATCAGTCGTCCCCGTGCAATGAGCCCCCTACTAAGTGATCATTCCTAACATCATACACATCTGAACAATAGAAAATGGCCTCAACTTGTTGTTTTTATGTATGTGTAAGTGTATATTTACATAACAAAAATCATTAAGGAAAAACAATAATAATACCAAAGATAGGAGCTGTTGGAGGTAGAGAGTCAGGTAGAGAAGGAGTAGGATATAATAGACTGAAAAACCCAAATATATCATATATATAAAACAATGTCATAGTGAAATATAATGTTTTATATAATTAATAAAGCTAAGAAAAGTGAAGACAAAGAAAATGGTTAAAGAGGAAAAAATTTTAAAGGAGCTTGATGATCTTTCAGTGAACCAATGTGGGTGAGTCACAGTGTCTTGTAACTCTAACTTCCAAGGATCTGACATCGTCCTCTGGCATCCACAGATATCCACATGCAGAAGCATATACATGTGCACAGAGGAATCCACAGATAGAAATAAAAAATAAAATGTTTTTTTTAAAAATTGACAATATTTTAGAGAGGGCAATTCACAAAGGATGATATCCAAATATAGGGTTCATTATTTTACTCTCATGGAACAAAGGGAAGCCCAGAATCTGGGTTTTATTTTATTTTATTTTAATTTCTTCAATAATTTGCTCTGGTCAACGGTGCCCAGTTTTCAACTTCTCTTATTTAAGTAACACAATAAAAATCAATGCAGTTTGCCTGGATGGAGCTCTGCAGGTTGCTCTTGGTTGTACCCTTTCAATATTCCACATGGACCCATTAGTCGTGATGGGAGGATTTTTCTGTGATGAGAAATGCATACTTAAGACCTCAGATTCATTGTGATATTTTCTTGTAGCTGGTTATTAAACCTACTACCAAGGATTTAGAACACTGGGGAAATCAGAAATCCCTGGACAACGCTTCCAGATCAAATTCGTATCATTTCCTTAGAAGAGAAAATGCCACCCTAAGAGAATACATTCTATTAAAATATATATGCACTATGGACATTAAAGTATTTTCATATACAACATAATAAGAACTAGGCAGTTAGGGCTTATTAGACTGATCTCTGTAATAATTTCAGAGTAATTAAAAAATCGTTAAGCGGATGTAGAGAAAGGAACATTTGACTTGAACTAATTTTACAACTCTGAGAATGAATTCCTCCTGTCACTGACACACTGTAGAGGAAATGTTCTCTTCTGCTTTGAAGCTGATTAAATTAAATTTTATCTCTGTGCTTCCTGGGGA